>NC_092342.1:174705000-175005000 GCF_046630445.1 Rutidosis leptorrhynchoides | reverse complement strand
GTACTTAATTGGGAGAAATGCCATTTCATGGTTAAAGAAGGCATCGTTCTTAGACATAAAATTTCAAAAGAAGGAATTGAAGTAGATAGAGCTAAAGTAGATGTAATTGCTAAACTTCCACATCCCACCAATGTTAGAGGAGTTAGGAGTTTTCTAGGGCATGCCGGTTTTTACCGACGTTTCATAAAAGATTTTTCTAAAATTGCCACTCCTATGAATAAACTCCTAGAAAAGGATGCTCCATTCATCTTTTCAGATGAGTGTATCAAATCTTTTAATATTCTTAAAGAAAAACTCACTAATGCGCCGATCATGATAACACCAAATTGGAATCTACCATTTGAACTAATGTGCGATGCAAGTGATTTTGCAATGGGAGCCGTTTTAGGACAAAGGATTGAAAACCGATTTCAACCTATATATTATGCTAGTAAGACGTTACAAGGAGCACAAACGAACTATAAAACTACTGAAAAAGAACTCCTTGCTATTGTCTTTGCTTTTGACAAATTTCGATCATATCTCGTTCTAGCAAAAACGGTGGTCTATACCGACCATTCTGCTCTTAGATACCTATTTTCAAAACAAGATGTTAAACCAAGATTAATCCATTGGATCTTACTCTTACAAGAGTTTGATATTGAAATCCGAGATAAAAGAGGAGCAGAAAATCTCGACGCTGATCATCTTTCTCGTCTTGAAAATCCTGAATTAGAAGTTCTAAATGAATCGGCCATACAAGACAACTTTCCTGATGAATATCTATTGACGTTAGATTATAAAGAAATTCCATGGTTTGCAGACTATGCAAACTACTTAGTTTGTGGATTCCTTGAAAAAGGATTGTCGTACCAAAGACGAAAGAAATTCTTCAGTGATATAAAACACTATTTTTGGGAAGATCCACATCTGTTTAAAAGTTGTCCCGATGGAATAATACGCCGATGTGTATTTGGAGATGAAGCTAGTAAAATTTTAAACCATTGTCACACAGGACCAACAGGAGGGCATTATGGGCCTCAACTAACAGCAAGAAAAGTTTATGATGCTGGATTCTATTGGCCTACAATTTACAAAGACGCACACCTTCTTTACAAATCATGTGATGCTTGTCAATGGGCCGGAAAAATAAGTCAACGTGGTGAAATGCCACAAAATGTCATCCAAGTATGTGAAGTATTTGACATTTGGGGTATTGACTTTATGGGTCCATTTCCAAAATCTCATAATAATCTATATATACTCGTAGCCATTGATTATGTATCTAAATGGGCGGAAGCACAAGCTCTCCCAACTAACGATGCACGAGTTGTAGTCAACTTTTTAAAACGTCTTTTTGCAAGGTTTGGAACACCGAAAGCTTTAATAAGTGATCGGGGTACTCATTTCTGTAATAATCAACTTGAGAAAGTTCTTAAAAGATATGGAGTAACTCATAAAATCTCCACCGCATATCATCCAAAAACAAGTGGACAAGTTGAAAATAACAACCGAGTTTTAAAACGTATTCTAGAGAAAACCGTAGGATTAAATCCGAAGGAATGGTCCATTAAATTGGAGGATGCACTCTGGGCTTTTAGAACAGCCTACAAAACTCCAATTGGAACCACACCTTTTAGACTTGTTTATGGAAAAGCATGTCATCTTCCAGTAGAAATTGAACACAAAGCATTTTGGGCTTTGAAGACATGTAATCTTGATTTACATGAAGCCGGACGTCTACGATTAAGTCAACTAAATGAATTAGAAGAATTAAGACATGAAGCATACGATAATTCGTTAATCTATAAAGAAAGAACGAAGAAATGGCATGATAAAAGAATCAGAAGTTCAAAAGAATTTAAGGAAGGAGACAGAGTTCTTCTTTTCAATTCACGATTCAAGCTATTTCTTGGAAAATTGAAATCAAGATGGTGTAACGACCGCACTTTTTCGATCATACTATACTTATAAGATTAATATTTACATAAATTAAACCTTGCCAACATGATAAGCAATCCAAATTGATGAGATTTATATTTCCGAAAAGAGTTTTACATAACGTTTGACCGTCTAGTTTGACCGATGATATCACGAACTATACAAAATATGATAATTATACGTTTGTGTATATATATGTATATATACATATTTAACATGATTAAAGAATGTTTTAATACCACATTTTATATTAATAACAATAAGTTACAAGTATATTTTGAAACTACTAACTTAAGTTTTCAAAACGATAACTATACGTAACGTTATTTGACATAAATACTTAAGACTATAATGTTTATACATATATTGTATAAGTAATGTATTTAATCACTTTTAAGAACTTAAATACATAAAATCATATAAGTGTATTCACAAAAGATAGCTATATTTGAATCCTCATTCCATTTTTCACAAAATTTCCATACGTATACCTAGAGTATTTGTACTCGTATCATACCAAGCTTCTATACGTATTTACTAATAGTAAATACACATCAAAATCACCACCTAACCAGCCATTATTCATGCCCTTAGAGCTAGGTAATTACTTTTGAATCATTGCAAGACTAATTACAAAAATACAAACTAGAATTTTGTCATGTTATCCTTAAAGATCACATTTTTAGGAGTATATATGTATCATCATTTTTGATTCATTTTTACTTCAATCTCTTAACTAAAAACACACACTCTTTCTTACTCTCTAAACTCCATAACAACCCAGCAAAATTCCATAAAGATCTAGCTTCAAAAACCATACTAAAACACCATAAGAAAACCATACAAAAACATTTCAAGAAAACCCTCCAAGAACACCAACTTACTACCAATCTTTCATCCACTTCTATCACCCTTTTGATTCTAGCTTCTTACTCCTCTTTTACAGCAAACTTATCTAAGGAACTTGAGGTAGAATCTATGTTCATAACCTTATTCAATTCATATATATATAGCTATCTTATTTTGTGGTACAAAAGTTTAACAACAAGAACATAGTTTGAATGTTTTCAAACTTGTTTGCAAACTAAATAGATCCTTCTAACTTAACTTTTAAAATACTTCAAGACCTGTAATATAACTTATGTATATACTAATTTAACAAGGTAAAACTTGGTTTTTCAAAGTATAAGTATTTTTAGAAAAATGGTCATTAAATGATTTTGTTGTAACAAAAATGTTTAACTTCATATGTTTCACTAATGTTTCACTTATGCCGTATGATTTTGAATACAAACCAAGGTATTTACAGTTCATAGTCTTAAAGAAGAACTCGATCCAAGAAGATGGCAATTTGAATCAACGAAAACGGATTTGTAACGAAGAAACTATGACCGAAACAAAATTGGTTATCCTAGATCATTTCAACTACGGGATCAATTGGAAAAAAATGATATAAATCACATATTTCTAAGATAACATGATATTTTATATATATGTACTTATAATTCAATTTTATATGGTTCAGGATCACCCATAAACAACACGAGAAGATTAATCATAAGATCCCATGATTGTACGCAACACGTCATTTGACAACACCGGTACTTTATGTACGCAACACGTCATTTGACAACACCGGTACCATGGGTCAAGATTAATCTCGACCAATACATATACGATGGGGTTTTATTTATTTCGTTGGGGGTTTTGTTTATTGCGGGTATATTAAACATCTAAAAATGAACCATTAAAATTGAATTACTAACATCGAACTGCTAACTACGGACTAAGGAATTATTCAAAGTATTAAAAGTATAACAAGTATATATTTATAACGTTTGTTTAAAAATGAAAACATATTGATATATTATATATGGATAGGTTCGTGATATCAACCGGAAGACCGAGTCAAAATATATATATCATCAAGACAAGAGTGAGTATATAGTCCCACTTTTAAACTCTAAATATTTCGGGATGAGAATACATGTATTTTATGTTTTACATTATGGACACAAGTAACTGAAAAATATATTCTACGTTGAGTTGTACCACTGGCATACTTCCCTGTAGCTTGGTAACTGTTATTTACAGCGGTATTGTAAACGCGAATCCTGTTGATAGATCTATCGGGCCTGACAACCCCAATCGGACTGGACGACCAGTATTCAACGGTTGCACAGTACTTCGTTTTGTGACTACACTTGGTACGGTGTAGTAAGATTTCATATTAAAGGGAATATGTGACGTGAAAATGTTAAGTATGGTTACCAAGTGCTCAACCACTTAGAATATTTTTATTGAAATGTTTATATACGAAATCTTGTGGTCTATATATATATATTGCTGCGCACTAAACCTATATCTCACCAACTTTATGTTGACGTTTTTAAACATGTTTATTCTCAGGTGATAATTAAAGCTTCCGCTGCATTATGTTGAATCTAAGCAGGATCATGCGTACTCATATTTGTGTCAAAAATAAAACTGCATATCCGAGGACGTGTGTTGTAAAATATGCTAGAAATCGTGTTGTTATTATCATTTGTAAAGTTTGTAAGTCGAAGATTATCGTTAAACGATAATCATCTTTTTATTGTCTAAAGCTTGTAACAAAAATAATGGTTTGGTTTGTAATGTATAATATATGCAGTTTTCCTTTTTAAAAATGTCGCATATAGAGGTCAATACCTCGCAATGAAATCATACGTTATCTAACACGTTTTTATGGTTAAGGACGGGTTATGACATGTGGTATCAGAGCGTTGGTCTTAGCGAACCAGGTCTGCATTAGTGTGTCTAACCGAGAAGCCGTTAGGATACATTAGTAAGTCTGGACTTTGACCAGGTCTGATTTAAAAAAAAAAAAAAAAAAAAAACCATTGCTTATCACTGTTGGTTAAAATTTATATGTAAATATTATATAAGTACTAATGGGTTAGTTGTTGTGTGATAGATGTCGAGCTCAAAAATTGTTATCACAATCAACGACTCCGAATCAGAATCTTCAGATGGCGTTCCAGTCATTAACCTGTCCGATGACGAAAATGATATCCTTGGGGAAGACTCACAATTTCCAGATGAACCAACTATAGAAATATCGGAAAGTGAACCCGAGGAGGAAAGTGAACCCGAGGAGGAAAGTGAACCCGAGGAGGAAAGTGAACCCGAGGAAGAAATACAGGAAATTACAAAAGACGAGTTCGAACTAGGAAAGAAACGAAAGGCTAATGAATTAGAAAATCCAAATCCCGAGTTTAATGAGAATGATGTGGCACCAATTCCACTCAACACTACCACCCCTATCCCCGCTATTCCTATTCGTTCTGTCCCGGCATCCAGTTCTTCAGTCCCACAGCCAAAATATAGGCAGACAGTTAGGATAAGCGTTAAGCAAATCTTTGTGTCTAAACGTCCTAGAAAATAGATCAAACGATGCGCTGCTGTGTCAAACCATGGAACCGAATAATGTTTTGTATAATATTAATAGTGTGGTTTGCTTAATGTTCGATGTAAGATAAGCATATGTAAAATATTGAAGTATGAAATGCAATAATTTTCCATGGTTAAGTATTATTTAGATTGTAGTAATTGATTCTGTACTAAGCTATTAAGTATGAACATTAACGGGTAGGTACTGCCCAAGATATAATTATAAAACGCTAATAAGAAGAAAAGGCTTTTATAATAATACCTAGTTCATATTATTAATAAGCTATAATGTACTATAAATACACACTACATCTATAATAATCCATGTGAATAATTATTTTCTTTCATTAGGAAATGGCGCGATTGAATCGAATGACGGAACAAGAACTCGAGGAACTCATCAACCAGCGAGTGAACGACAGAATGTTATGGGTTGAGGCTGCAAGAGCTGCTGCAGTTAATCCAAATCCTCGTGTAGGATGCTCCTACAAGACGTTCCAAGCTTGCAAGCCATCATCATTCAGTGGAACGGAAGGACCTATCGGTTTAACCCGATGGATAGAAAAGATGGAGACGGTGTTCAAAATCAGCGGTTGTGATGAAAAAGACATGACCAAGTTTGCATCGTGCACTTTACAAGATAGTGCACTCACATGGTGGAAGAATTATGTGAAGGCGGTAGGAGGAGATGTAGCTTATGATACTCCATGGGAAGAATTCAAAGCAATGATAATCACCGAGTATTGTCCAAGGAATGAGGTTATTAAGTTAGAAGATGAATTACGAAGTTTGAAGGTGGTTGGTACTGAAATCATCAACTACAACCAGCGATTCATGGAATTAGTTTTGCTATGTCCTGAATTGGTTCCAACCGAAGAACGGAAGATTGAAATGTACAAAGCTGGTTTGCCCAAAAAGGTCAAGGCAAATGTTACAGCATCGAAACCTAAGACAATTCATGAAGCTATAACCATGGCAAACGAGCTAATGGATCAGGTCATCATGGATAAGAAAGTATCCAATACTGATGTGAAGGTATCAGGTAACAAAAGAAAGTGGAATGGAAGTTATGATCGAGGTAACCAACAACAACCTTATAAGAAACAAGAAACCACAAAAGGTGCGAGTAGTGGTTCAGGTTTTGGTTATAAAGGACAAAGTCCTTTATGCAACCGTTGCCACAAACATCACTTTGGTTACTGTAGTGTGTTATGCACCAAGTGTAATCGACAAGGTCATCTTGCGGAAGATTGTAAGGCTCTCGTTACAAATGGCAACAAGACTCCTGCCACCAACGCAAATAGAACTGCTTTGGCTACCATTACTTGTTTTGGTTGTGGAAAACAAGGTCACTATAAGAGTCAGTGCCCGAATCAGAATGGCGGACCTGCACGTGGAAGAGCGTTTGTTATTAATGCTAGAGAGGCACGAGAAGACCCGGAGCTTGTTACGGGTACGTTTACCATTAATAACTTATCAGCATCTATTTTATTTGATACTGGCGCCGATAGAAGCTACGTGTGTATAAATTTTTACACTAAATTGAATTGTTCATCATTACCTTTAGATGCTAAGTACTTGATTGAGTTAGCTAATGGTAAACTAATTGAAGCCGATAAAATTTGTCGTGATTGTGAAATAAATTTAGCCGGAGAAACGTTTAAAATCGACTTAATACCCGTAGAATTGGGAGGTTTTGATGTAATAGTCGGCATGGACTGGATGTCCAAAATAGGAGCGGAAGTTGTTTGTGCCAAGAAGGCAATTCGTATTCCTGGTAAGGATAAAATGCCAGTGATGATTTATGGAGAGAAGGGTAATTCAAAGCTAAAACTCATTAGCTGTTTGAAAGCCAAGAAGTGTTTAGAAAAGGGATGTTACGCTATTTTAGCACATGTTAATAAAATCGAAAAGAAAGAGAAGTGCATCAATGACGTGCCTGTGGCAAGAGATTTTCCTGAAGTTTTTCCGGAAGAATTGCCGGGATTACCTCCATTTAGATCGGTAGAATTTCAAATAGATTTAGTACCAGGAGATGCACCAGTGGCTCGTGCGCCATATAGACTTGCACCGTCCGAGTTAAAAGAACTTCAAAGTCAGTTAAAAGAATTACTGGACCGTGGATTCATACGACCGAGTACTTCACCGTGGGGAGCTCCAATTTTGTTTGTTAAGAAGAAAGATGGATCTTTTAGGATGTGTATAGACTATCGTGAATTAAATAAGTTAACTATCAAGAATCGGTATCCACTACCGAGAATTGATGACTTATTTGATCAATTGCAAGGATCATGTGTTTATTCAAAAATCGACTTAAGATCGGGCTATCATCAACTACGCGTCAAAGAAGAGGATATTCCGAAAACTGCTTTTCGGACACGTTATGGTCATTACGAATTTTTGGTTATGCCGTTTGGATTGACGAATGCGCCAGCTGTATTCATGGACCTCATGAATCGAGTTTGTAGTCCGTATTTAGATAAGTTTGTTATCGTTTTCATTGATGATATTCTTATCTATTCCAAGAGTGAGCAAGAGCATGAAGAGCATTTAAGGTTGATATTAGAATTGTTGAGAAAAGAACAACTATATGCTAAATTTTCTAAGTGTGCTTTCTGGTTGAAAGAAGTGCAATTTCTTGGTCACGTTGTTAATAGCGAAGGAATTCAGGTTGATCCAGCAAAAACTGAAGCTATTGAAAAATGGGAGACTCCTAAGACACCAATGCAGATACGCCAATTTTTGGGTTTAGCCGGTTATTATAGAAGGTTTATTCAAGATTTTTCTCGAATAGCTAAGCCGTTGACAGCATTAACGCAAAAAGGGAAGAAATACGAATGGACCTCGGAGCAGGAGAACGCATTTCAATTATTGAAGAAGAAGTTAACTACGGCGCCTATTTTATCGTTACCTGAAGGGAACGATGATTTTGAAATATATTGTGACGCTTCGCGACAAGGTTTTGGTTGTGTTCTTATGCAACGGAAGAAAGTTATTGCATTCGCATCCCGACAATTGAAGATTCACGAGCGAAATTATACGACGCATGATCTAGAACTGGGAGCAGTCGTGTTTGCATTGAAGATGTGGAGACATTACTTGTATGGGGTTAAATTCACTGTGTTTACTGATCATAAAAGCCTTCAACATATTTTCGATCAAAAACAGCTGAACATGAGGCAACGTAGGTGGGTTGAGTTAATAAATGACTATGATTGTGAAATTCGTTATCATCCCGGGAAAGCGAACGTGGTGGCCGACGCTCTAAGCAGAAAGGAACGAGAACCAATTCGAGTACGAGCGATGAACATAAAAATTCGCATGAATCTCAACTCACAAATCAAAGAAGTTCAACGAGAAGCACTTACTAAAGAAAATATAGGAAATGAAATAATGAAGAAGTATGAGAAGCAACTCGTTATGCGGGAAGATGGAATTCGATATTTTGCAAATCGTATTTGGGTACCGAAGTTGGGTGGATTAAGGAAGTTGATATTGAACGAGGCACATAAGACAAGATATTCGATACATCCTGGAGTTGGAAAGATGTACCAATATCTTAAGACGCATTATTGGTGGCCTAATTTGAAGACAGACGTTGCAACATATGTTGGGGAATGTTTAACTTGTTCCAAAGTCAAAGCAGAACATCAAAAGCCGTCAGGGTTACTTCAACAACCAGAAATCCCAGAATGGAAATGGGACGGTATTACCATGGATTTCATCACGAAGTTACCAAAGACTGCCTGGGGATACGACACCATTTGGGTGATTGTTGATTGTCTCACCAAGTCTGCACATTTCTTGCCTATAAAGGAAACAGATAGAATGGAGAAACTATTACGATTGTATATAAAGGAAGTTGTTTCAAGGCATGGAATACCTATTTCCATTATATCCGATCGTGATAGTAGATTTACCTCAAAGTTTTGGCAATCACTACAGGAGGCACTAGGAACTCGGTTGGATATGAGTACCGCATATCATCCACAAACCGATGGACAGAGTGAAAGAACGATTCAGACTCTCGAAGACATGCTCAGGGCATGTGTGATCGATTTTGGAAACGGATGGGATAAATACCTACCGTTAGCAGAATTCTCGTATAATAATAGTTATCATGCGAGCATTGGAGCTGCGCCATTCGAAGCATTGTACGGAAGGAAGTGTAGATCTCCTATCTGTTGGAATGAAGTAGGAGATCGACATTTAACTGGTCCCAAGATCATACATGAAACGACTGAGAAGATAGTGCAAATCAAGGAGAGATTGAAAACAGCCCGTAGTCGCCAAAAGAGCTACGCCGATGTTCGAAGGAAACCATTAGAGTTTCAGGTCGGGGACATGGTTATGCTAAAGGTGTCACCTTGGAAAGGTGTAATACGTTTCGGCAAAAGGGGTAAACTGAACCCAAGGTACGTAGGCCCGTTCAAGATCATCGAACGCATTGGACCGGTAGCTTATCGACTCGAGTTACCGCAACAACTCGCCGGAGTACATAATACCTTTCACATCTCGAACCTTAAGAAGTGTCTTGCAAAGGAAGACCTTACCATTCCTCTTGAAGAAATCCATGTCGACGAGAAACTACAATTCGTCGAAGAACCAATCGAAATCATGGACCGTGAAGTTAAAAAGCTCAAACAGAGCAATATACCGATTGTTAAGGTTCGTTGGAATGCTAGAAGAGGTCCCGAGTTTACTTGGGAACGAGAGGATCAGATGAAGCAAAAGTATCCACACTTGTTTCTCGATGACGCAAAATAGGTACAATTTTAAAATTTCGGGACGAAATTTATTTAACGGGGAGGTAATGTAACGACCGCACTTTTTCGATCATACTATACTTATAAGATTAATATTTACATAAATTAAACCTTGCCAACATGATAAGCAATCCAAATTGATGAGATTTATATTTCCGAAAAGAGTTTTACATAACGTTTGACCGTCTAGTTTGACCGATGATATCACGAACTATACAAAATATGATAATTATACGTTTGTGTATATATATGTATATATACATATTTAACATGATTAAAGAATGTTTTAATACCACATTTTATATTAATAACAATAAGTTACAAGTATATTTTGAAACTACTAACTTAAGTTTTCAAAACGATAACTATACGTAACGTTATTTGACATAAATACTTAAGACTATAATGTTTATACATATATTGTATAAGTAATGTATTTAATCACTTTTAAGAACTTAAATACATAAAATCATATAAGTGTATTCACAAAAGATAGCTATATTTGAATCCTCATTCCATTTTTCACAAAATTTCCATACGTATACCTAGAGTATTTGTACTCGTATCATACCAAGCTTCTATACGTATTTACTAATAGTAAATACACATCAAAATCACCACCTAACCAGCCATTATTCATGCCCTTAGAGCTAGGTAATTACTTTTGAATCATTGCAAGACTAATTACAAAAATACAAACTAGAATTTTGTCATGTTATCCTTAAAGATCACATTTTTAGGAGTATATATGTATCATCATTTTTGATTCATTTTTACTTCAATCTCTTAACTAAAAACACACACTCTTTCTTACTCTCTAAACTCCATAACAACCCAGCAAAATTCCATAAAGATCTAGCTTCAAAAACCATACTAAAACACCATAAGAAAACCATACAAAAACATTTCAAGAAAACCCTCCAAGAACACCAACTTACTACCAATCTTTCATCCACTTCTATCACCCTTTTGATTCTAGCTTCTTACTCCTCTTTTACAGCAAACTTATCCAAGGAACTTGAGGTAGAATCTATGTTCATAACCTTATTCAATTCATATATATATAGCTATCTTATTTTGTGGTACAAAAGTTTAACAACAAGAACATAGTTTGAATGTTTTCAAACTTGTTTGCAAACTAAATAGATCCTTCTAACTTAACTTTTAAAATACTTCAAGACCTGTAATATAACTTATGTATATACTAATTTAACAAGGTAAAACTTGGTTTTTCAAAGTATAAGTATTTTTAGAAAAATGGTCATTAAATGATTTTGTTGTAACAAAAATGTTTAACTTCATATGTTTCACTAATGTTTCACTTATGCCGTATGATTTTGAATACAAACCAAGGTATTTACAGTTCATAGTCTTAAAGAAGAACTCGATCCAAGAAGATGGCAATTTGAATCAACGAAAACGGATTTGTAACGAAGAAACTATGACCGAAACAAAATTGGTTATCCTAGATCATTTCAACTACGGGATCAATTGGAAAAAAATGATATAAATCACATATTTCTAAGATAACATGATATTTTATATATATGTACTTATAATTCAATTTTATATGGTTCAGGATCACCCGTAAACAACACGAGAAGATTAATCATAAGATCCCATGATTGTACGCAACACGTCATTTGACAACACCGGTACTTTATGTACGCAACACGTCATTTGACAACACCGGTACCATGGGTCAAGATTAATCTCGACCAATACATATACGATGGGGTTTTATTTATTTCGTTGGGGGTTTTGTTTATTGCGGGTATATTAAACATCTAAAAATGAACCATTAAAATTGAATTACTAACATCGAACTGCTAACTACGGACTAAGGAATTATTCAAAGTATTAAAAGTATAACAAGTATATATTTATAACGTTTGTTTAAAAATGAAAACATATTGATATATTATATATGGATAGGTTCGTGATATCAACCGGAAGACCGAGTCAAAATATATATATCATCAAGACAAGAGTGAGTATATAGTCCCACTTTTAAACTCTAAATATTTCGGGATGAGAATACATGTATTTTATGTTTTACATTATGGACACAAGTAACTGAAAAATATATTCTACGTTGAGTTGTACCACTGGCATACTTCCCTGTAGCTTGGTAACTGTTATTTACAGCGGTATTGTAAACGCGAATCCTGTTGATAGATCTATCGGGCCTGACAACCCCAATCGGACTGGACGACCAGTATTCAACGGTTGCACAGTACTTCGTTTTGTGACTACACTTGGTACGGTGTAGTAAGATTTCATATTAAAGGGAATATGTGACGTGAAAATGTTAAGTATGGTTACCAAGTGCTCAACCACTTAGAATATTTTTATTGAAATGTTTATATACGAAATCTTGTGGTCTATATATATATATTGCTGCGCACTAAACCTATATCTCACCAACTTTATGTTGACGTTTTTAAACATGTTTATTCTCAGGTGATAATTAAAGCTTCCGCTGCATTATGTTGAATCTAAGCAGGATCATGCGTACTCATATTTGTGTCAAAAATAAAACTGCATATCCGAGGACGTGTGTTGTAAAATATGCTAGAAATCGTGTTGTTATTATCATTTGTAAAGTTTGTAAGTCGAAGATTATCGTTAAACGATAATCATCTTTTTATTGTCTAAAGCTTGTAACAAAAATAATGGTTTGGTTTGTAATGTATAATATATGCAGTTTTCCTTTTTAAAAATGTCGCATATAGAGGTCAATACCTCGCAATGAAATCATACGTTATCTAACATGTTTTTATGGTTAAGGACGGGTTATGACAGATGGTCTGGACCATTCATAGTCAAAAGAGTTTTCCCATACGGAATAGTAGAATTGATAAATTCAAATGGGATTGAATTTAAAGTTAATGGTCACAGAGTTAAACACTACATAGATAGTCCGATGGAAGTCGACAACGAAGTTAATCACAATTTCGACACCACAACTAACTAAGTGTGGGGAGAATCAAGTCTTTAAAGGATAATATGTATTTCTGTTAGAGTTAGATTGTCTGTTTTCATGTAGTTCTCGAAAATGGAACCCGAATGGTCTTTCCCTAGCAGACCCTAAAGAACTAGTCTTCTCCCCCCATTCTGAATTTTTATTTTTTTTAGGAAATGAAGACTGCCTGTGAACTAAACCATGGTCTAATGCTACACGCTTTGATCACTAAACGTAATAATGACACACTTCCGAGTGAAATAGTATCAGTAATCAGAGAAAGAATTGACGGAGTTAGAAAATAATCCAGATGCGAAGATAATAAGTTACAATTTGGTAAAGGAAAATCAAAATCCGCAGTGAAAAGAAGAGCACGACACCTAGAAAGATGTCACAAATGCGGAAAATGGTCACATGGAGGTAAATGTTCAAATAATCAAACCTATTCAAATACCGAATTTGTTACTTTATGCAGAGACGGACCGTTCATATGTTTAGAAGAAAAGACACTGAATGCTCGAGGTTATGCTTATGTAGCCATGGAAAACCAATTAAACCGACTATCTTATGAATGGGATAGATCATATAACTAAGAAATCTATTTCACAGGTAAGTCTGTACAGTTTTTATTTTATTTTTTTTATTTTTAACCTTTTGATAATAAACGCTAATTTGTTCGCTATAAAGTATTAAATTGGTATTGAATAAAATTAGGTTTCGCGACCGAAATTATTGATATCATTCAAAAATTTATTACATCACTGCGAAATTTAACGTTTATTCTTAAGGTATAAATATCTTTAATCAATCAACCCAAAATATTTCAAAAATTCGTCATGAGTTAAATTAGGTCTTGGAACCGAAATTACTTTACCGAAAAGAGGGGCGCATATTTTTGATAATATTTGATTGATTAAAGTGGGATAAAAAGCCAAAAAGATTTTTAATTTTATTTTTACCATGTTTTTAAAATTAATATATAAATCTTAAATTAATATTGTAAACTTTGTAAAAACAATATATTTAAAATTGTAAATATTTGAAAAATTAATATAAGTTTGGTGTGAATTTATAATATGAAATTTTAAATTAAGATTAGTGTGAATTTTTTATTTTTAAAATATGAATTTTTAATTTTATGCATTTTAAATTGTAAGTTTGGTGTGAATTTTTAATATTAATTTTGAATTTTATATTTAAATTGTGTGAATTTAAAAACAAAAATTTACTTTATCTCATTAAGTTAAAAATATGATTTTTAAAATTCGTCGTAAGTTGAAGACTAGGTCGTTGAACCGAAATTGCTTTACCCGAGGGATGGACGAGAACTTTTATTATCATTATTTTTTTTAATTTTATTGAATTAAAGTATGCCAAAAACATTAAAAAACCCAAAAATCTTAGCTTTTAAAACAATCGCTACAAAAAGACAAATTTTAAAATTTTGTCGAAGGACGGACTAGGACATCGATCCGAAACGACCTCGTCCAAAATAACAAGGGAAACAAAATTTTAAAATTAATTGCTTAATTGTTTTAATTAGTATAAGATGTTAAAAAAACAAAAAAAAAAAACAAACTCCGCGAGTCGCGGAGTTTGAAGGGTCCAAACACCGCGAGTCGCGGAGGGACCAAATTACAGAAAAAAAATAAAAGCTGATCGAACTGATCAGTCTCAAACCACACACCACAAAAAGAAAACACTGCGAAAATAACTGCCGAAAAAACACGAAAATACACCCCCAAAATCACAATTTTTAACCGTTAATCATCAAATCTTTTACTAAAATCATGTTGAGAAGGATGCTATCAAGGAATTACTCAAGAAAAAAGGTAAATTTCTACACCTAAACACCATTTAATCCGAAAATTAGTGTTCTTGAGCAATTTTTTCCCCAATTTGATTTTGATGCTTTTTAGTGTAATTAGGCTTAAATTGTTTATGTATTATGCTTGTATAACCTAGATTGATGCTATTTAACATGATTAGAAGCCTTAAACTTCAAATTTTGAATAATCTAGGATTTGTGTTCTTGAGCAAATTTGGGGCTTTTGATATAAACAGGTTATGGCCATTTTTATCATGAATTGTTGCTAAATTAAGTAGTGTAACATGTTTAGGTAGTTAAATGATCCAAACTTTGAGCCTAAACATGATTTTGAGAATTAAAGTGGACTTTTTCAAGTCTAAAAATTCATGAACTTGATTTTTGAGAGATAATGCCATTTGAAACTTGTTTAATTGCTAGTAATGATTATTTTGACATGTTATTTGAGTTGAATGCTTATGAACTTGGCGAACATTTTCGTATATGCTTATTTGAAAAAGTGTAGATTTGATAAAAATGTGAAAATGAGCTTAAGTTTGATATAAATTGATCATGTCATTGTAATTATTTTGATTGATAATTTTGCTGACACTAATGCATATTTGGATGCACAAAAATTGTGTTTGATGTGTTTTGCAGACTGAAAGGGGTGAATGACTACTACAAGCAAGATCTACCTCATCCAGTCATGACATTTTCTGATATGCACTTGGAAGATTTGCATCCGAACCTGAGATTTGACAGACTTTGGATAGATTATCCAAAATACCAAAGGGGTTTGCATACTCTACATTCTAAAGTTGTTGAGGTACCTAGGGTCATAGAATGGGGACCATTAGAAGCTGTAGAATTGGCCGGGCCAATTAGGGAATTACTTGCACAGAGGTATGGTAATTCTACTTTTAATGACTGGGTACGTTTATTCACCATGCGTAGACCTGTATATAAAGTATGGTGTGAAGAATTGTTGTGTAGTATAGAATTAAATGATCGGGTAGCTAGTTTAACCGATCGATCTTTTATTAGATTTTTGTTAGGAGGTTCGATGCGCCACATGTCTTTACTAGACATGGCTCAGGCTTTACGTATATATACGCCTGAGGAGTTAGCATCTGCCGATTGTAGAGGATTGATACTAAATGGTAGAAAGATAGATGAAAATTTTGATACACATGGTGTATGGAGTCAAATGACAAGCCATCACCGATTCAAAGGGGGAAATTACTCTTATTTGGATATAGATAGAGCTGAATTAAGAGTGATTCATAGGTTTTTAGCTAATTCGATTACACAAAGAGGTAACAACAAGAAAAAGGTAAATGAACAGGATTTGTTTTACCATATGTGTATTCGAGACCCACAAAGCGCTGTAAGTATACCTTATTGTGTGGGTTATTATTTATCAGCTATGGTTAGGGGGATGAGACCGCATAGCATAATAGGAGGTGGTATTTTTATTACTTTTATTGCTGAATATCTCGGTGTGGATATAAGTCGGGGGGATTATTAGTCGAAGAACCAGAACCCCGCGATACTATAGGTTTAAATGTATACCATGGTGCGAAAGTTTTGAAGAGGAGAAATAACGCTGCAGTCCAATACCATGGTAGACATCCACAGGTTGAGAGAAACCAACAGCAAGGTAATGTAGGAGGGGGAAATGAAATGCAAGAAATGCAAAGGTTTATAGCTTCACAGGAGTACGAAAATGCTAGACAGAGAGCATTTGAAGATTGGTTAGCAAGGTTAGCAAGTGGGTGACACAAAACCGCAAGTTTTGAGCTAAAATTTTCAAATCTGAAACCCACCAAACCCACAAAAATATTTTGCAAACACCGGTAAAGGGTTATTCCGGAAAACTTATCTAGGGTAAAAACTAGATTTAATTTTCAAAAGATCAAATGTTTTCATAAAGATCTAATTTCCTTAATGGATCTAAATTTTTATAGTCATGTGGGACTGTAAACCATATCGTTATTACCATTGTTTATACCGCCGTATAGAAATCACTGATGTACAAAGTGTGAAGAATAAAGAAGTGATTCTAGTATTTCAAGACGATATTGCTTGAGGACAAGCAACGCTCAAGTGTGGAAATATTTGATAATGCTAAAAACGAACATATATTTCATAGCATTATTCCTCAAGAAAGACAAGCTTTTAGTTACAATTGTTCTATTTACAAGTGATATTCGTTTAAATAATAAAAGGTGAAGACAAAAGACAGATTCGACGAATTGAAGACGCAAACGACCAAAAAGCTCAAAAGTACAAAAGACAATCAAAGAGATGTTCCAATTATTGATAAGAAACGTCTTGAAATTACAAGAGTACAAGATTCAAAACGCAAAGTACAAGATATTAAATTGTACGCAAGGACGTTCGAAAATCCGGAACCGGGACATGAGTCAACTCTCAACGCTCGACGCAACGGACTAAAAATTACAAGTCAACTATGCACATAAATATAATATGATATTTAAATAATTCTTATAATTATTTATATATTATATAAATAATAAAAAAAACCGTCGGCAAGAAAGACTCCAAAGTTTGTGAGCTGTAATTTCAAACTCCGCGACTCGCGGAGTTTGAAGGCAAAAAATGCCGCGAGTCGCGGAGCCCCAAAGTTTGAAACTCCCTATAAAGCCAACCGAATTCTGATCATTTTTACAAACTTATATATCCATCTCTCTATCTATATCGTATATATTTATATTTATATTTTAATTTTAATTTTAATTTTAATCATAATAATAAGGGTATGTTAGCGAATGTTGTAAGGGTGTAAGTCGAAATTCTGTCCGTGTAACGCTACGCTATTTTTAATCATTGTAAGTTATGTTCAACCTTTTTAATTTAATGTCTCGTAGCTAAGTTATTATTATGCTTATTTAATCCGAAGTAATCATGATGTTGGGCTAATTACTAAAATTGGGTAATTGGGCTTTGTACCATAATTGGGGTTTGGACAAAAGAACGACACTTGTGGAAATTAGACTATGGGCTATTAATGGGCTTTACATTTGTTTAACTAAATGATAGTTTGTTAATGTTAATATAAAGATTTACAATTGGGCGTCTCTATAAATTACCATATACACTCGATCGGACACGGTGGGCGGGGTATTTATATGTACGAATAATCGTTCATTTAACCGGACACGGGAATGGATTAATAGCCACTAGAATAATTAAAACAGGGGTGAAATTATGTACAAGGACACTTGGTATAATTGATAACAAAATATTAAAACCTTGGATTACACTCAGTCGACATCCTGGTGTAATTATTAAACAAAGTATTAAAATCTTGTTACAGTTTAAGTCCCCAATTAGTTGGAATATTTAACTTCGGGTATAAGGATAATTTGACGAGGATACTCGTACTTTATATTTATGACTGATGGACTGTTATGGACAAAAACCAGACGGACATATTAAATAATCCAGGACAAAGGACAATTAACCCATGGGCATAAAACTAAAATCAACACGTCAAACATCATGATTACGGAAGTTTAAATAAGCATAATTCTTTTATTTCATATTTAATTTCCTTTATTTTATTTAATTGCACTTTTAATTATCGTACTTTTTAATTATCGCAAGTTTATTTTATCGCACTTTTATTATTCGCAATTTCATTATCGTTATTTACTTTACGCTTTAATTTAAGTCTTGTATTTATTTTTAATATTTTACATTTGGTTTTAACTGTGACTAAAGTTTTAAAATCGACAAACCGGTCATTAAACGGTAAAAACCCCTCTTTATAATAATAATATTACTTATATATATATAATTGTATTTTTATAAAAGTAAACTAATATAGCGTTAAGCTTTGTTTAAAAAGATTCCCTGTGGAACGAACCGGACTTACTAAAAACTACACTTCTGTACGATTAGGTACACTGCCTATAAGTGTTGTAGCAAGGTTTAAGTATATCCATTCTCTAAATAAATAAATATCTTGTGTAAAATTGTATCGTATTTAATAGTTTTTCCTGCTAAATTTAATAGCTATTTTATATACACCTCGCACGACATCAAGGCACAATTTTGTGAATCGTCTTTCGTACGAAGTAATATCAAATCCCTGTGTTCTTAACCCTCTAAGTTCTGACTTGAGCTTATTGACCTCGGTTCTGGGACGGTACTTCTCGTTCATCAAGTGCTTGAATGCTGACCACGGTAGCGCGTAAGCAGCATCTTGTCCCACTTGCTCTAGATAGGTATTCCACCATGTTAACGCAATACATGTGAAGGTATGCGTAGCGTGCTTCACTTTGTCTCCTTCAGCACACTTACTTATGGCAAACACCGATTCAACTTTCTCGGTCCACCGTTTCAATCCGATTGGTCCTTCGGTCCCATCAAATTCTGAAGGTTTGCAGGCAGTGAATTCTTTGTAGGAGCATCCTACACAATTTCTTGCACCGTTAGCTGTATTGCTAGATTCAGAGTTATTGTTGGTATGTAGCGCGGCCTGAACTGCGATGATGTTTGAAGCAAGAAAGGCACGAAATTCCTTTTCGCTCATATTCAAGGTGTGTCGAGTAGTCGGTGCCATTTCCTTCAAAATAGTCAAATGAAAAAAGTTAATCATACAGAATATTAAGAGTAGTCAATAGTATCTCGTAGCATAATATGAACTCATTTATAAAAGCTTTTTCTTCATATTAGCGTTTTATAAGTTTAAATTCGGGTACTACCTACCTATTAAGTTCATACTTAGTAGCTAATATACAATTCAACTACTACAATTCCATATGAAAAACTGATTATAATAATATATCACATACACATATTCTTCAAACTTACAACTTCGTTATATTACATATAACATGAAATATAGTACACTATGATACAGGACAGTTTTGAAGATAAATCTAGTTAATACGCAAGTTATTCAACAAAGGAAATAAAGACACGTAATTCATAAGTCCAGAAACAAGTCATGCATTCTGGTTTTACTAAGACGACTTCCCATCCTTGGTCTTGTGGAAAATAACCGTTATGACCATTAGCTAGGCAGCATGTTGTAATGTCGTCAAAAGGACGAGGGTTTTGTAATGTCCAACAGCCCCGTAATAATCTAAAAACCTTATTTCTCACCCCAACTACTGAATCCGTCACTTGTGGGAAAGTTTTATTTAAAAGCTGCAATCCGATGTTCTTTTTCTCACTTTGGTAAGAAGCGAACATCACTAACCCGTAAGCATAACATGCTTCTTTATGTTGCATGTTAGAAGCTCTTTCTAATTCACAAAATCCTATGTTGGGATATGTTGAGTCAAAATAGGTTCTTAACCCGTAGCGTAAAATTGCATTTGGGTTCCCCGCATTTAACGCTTTAAAGAAAACACGGCGTAACTTAAAGTCTCCCCAATGTGATATACACCACTTATCAAAGGAAAGCCTTTTATAAACTAAGGCATTTCTGGAAAGTCTTTCAAATGTTTGACAAGTTAATTTCGCCATAACTAAATGTACTGATGAATTCTGACCGACTCTAGACAAGATTTCCTCAATCATATTCTCTGGTAGGTCTTCTAAAATATTCGGTTGTCTACCCTTAACGTCCATTTTGTTTTTATACTGTAAAATTGACAACGATTAGATTTGTAATAACAAACAATACAAGCAATTTTTACATAGAACATAAAAGTACAAGCACACTACAATACATTTATTTCACAACATGCTCACACCCCTCTAATCTGAATCACTGGTTTCTTCTTCTTTGGACTTGTTTCTTTTGAAATGTCCCGTTCTTATTGATTAAAAACGTTCCATATTAATTGATTTCGTTGCGAGGTTTTGACCTCTATATGAGACGTTTTTCAAAGACTGCATTCATTTTAAAACAAACCATAACCTTTATTTCATCAATAAAGGTTTAAAAAGCTTTACGTAGATTATCAAATAATGATAATCTAAAATATCCTGTTTACACACGACCATTACATAATGGTTTACAATACAATTATGTTACAACAAAATAAGTTTCTTGAATGCAGTTTTTACACAATATCATACAAGCATGGACTCCAAATCTCGTCCTTATTTAAGTATGCGACAGCGGAAGCTCTTAATAATCACCTGAGAATAAACATGCTTAAAACGTCAACAAAAATGTTGGTGAGTTATAGGTTTAACCTATATATATCAAATCATAATAATAGACCACAAGATTTCATATTTCAATACACATCCCATACATAGAGATAAAAATCATTCATATGGTGAACACCTGGTAACCGACATTAACAAGATGCATATATAAGAATATCTCCATCATTCCGGGACACCCTTCGGATATGATATAAATTTCGAAGTACTAAAGCATCCGGTACTTTGGATGGGGCTTGTTGGGCCCGATAGATCTATCTTTAGGATTCGCGTCAATTAGGGTGTCTATTCCCTAATTCTTAGATTACCAGACTTAATAAAAGGGGCATATTCGATTTCGATAATTCAACCATAGAATGTAGTTTCACGTACTTGTGTCTACTTTGTAAATCATTTATAAAACCTGCATGTATTCTCATCCCAAAAATATTAGATTTTAAAAGTGGGACTATAACTCACTTTCACAGATTTTTACTTCGTCGGGAAGTAAGACTTGACCACCGGTTGATTCACGAACCTATAACAATATATACATATATATCAAAGTATGTTTAAAATATATTTACAACACTTTTAATATATTTTGATGTTTTAAGTTTATTAAGTCAGCTGTCCTCGTTAGTAACCTACAACTAGTTGTCCACAGTTAGATGTACAGAAATAAATCGATAAATATTATCTTGAATCAATCCACGACCCAGTGTATACGTATCTTAGTATTGATCACAACTCAAACTATATATAATTTGGAATCAACCTCAACCCTGTATAGCTAACTCCAACATTCACATATAGAGTGTCTATGGTTGTTCCGAAATATATATAGATGTGTCGACATGATAGGTCGAAACATTGTATACGTGTCTATGGTATCTCAAGATTACATAATATACAATACAAGTTGATTAAGTTATGGTTGGAATAGATTTGTTACCAATTTTCACGTAGCTAAAATGAGAAAAATTATCCAATCTTGTTTTACCCATAACTTCTTCATTTTAAATCCGTTTTGAGTGAATCAAATTGCTATGGTTTCATATTGAACTCTATTTTATGAATCTAAACAGAAAAGTATAGGTTTATAGTCGGAGAAATAAGTTACAAGTCGTTTTTGTAAAGGTAGTCATTTCAGTCGAAAGAACGACGTCTAGATGACCATTTTAGAAAACATACTTCCACTTTGAGTTTAACCATAATTTTTGGATATAGTTTCATGTTCATAATAAAAATCATTTTCTCAGAATAAAAACTTTTAAATCAAAGTTTATCATATTTTTTAATTAACTACCCCAAAACAGCCCGCGGTGTTACTACGACGGCGTAAATCCGGTTTTACGGTGTTTTTCGTGTTTTCAGGTTTTAAATCATTAAGTTAGCATATAATATAGATATAGAACATGTGTTTAGTTGATTTTAAAAGTCAAGTTAGAAGGATTAACTTTTGTTTGCGAACAAGTTTAGAATTAACTAAACTATGTTCTAGTGATTACAAGTTTAAACCTTCGAATAAGATAGCTTTATATGTATGAATAGAATGATGTTATGAACATCATTACTACCTTAAGTTCCTTGGATAAACCTACTGGAAAAGAGAAAAATGGATCTAGCTTCAACGGATCCTTGGATGGCTCGAAGTTCTTGAAGCAGAATCATGACACGAAAACAAGTTCAAGTAAAATCATCACTTGAAATAAGATTGTTATAGTTATAGAAATTGAACCAAAGTTTGAATATGATTATTACCTTGTATTAGAATGATAACCTACTGTAAGAAACAAAGATTTCTTGAGGTTGGATGATCACCTTACAAGATTGGAAGTGAGCTAGCAAACTTGAAAGTATTCTTGATTTTATGAAACTAGAACTTTTGGAATTTATGAAGAACACTTAGAACTTGAAGATAGAACTTGAGAGAGATCAATTAGATGAAGAAAATTGAAGAATGAAAGTGTTTGTAGGTGTTTTTGGTCGTTGGTGTATGGATTAGATATAAAGGATATGTAATTTTGTTTTCATGTAACTAAGTCATGAATGATTACTCATATTTTTGTAATTTTATGAGATATTTCATGCTAGTTGCCAAATGATGGTTCCCACATGTGTTAGGTGACTCACATGGGCTGCTAAGAGCTGATCATTGGAGTGTATATACCAATAGTACATACATCTAAAAGCTGTGTATTGTACGAGTACGAATACGGGTGCATACGAGTAGAATTGTTGATGAAACTGAACGAGGATGTAATTGTAAGCATTTTTGTTAAGTAGAAGTATTTTGATAAGTGTCTTGAAGTCTTTCAAAAGTGTATGAATACATATTAAAATACTACATGTATATACATTTTAACTGAGTCGTTAAGTCATCGTTAGTCGTTACATGTAAATGTTGTTTTGAAACCTTTAGGTTAACGATCTTGTTAAATGTTGTTAACCCAATGGTTATAATATCAAAAGAGATTTTAAATTATTATATTATCATGATATTATGATGTACAAATATCTCTTAATATGATATATATACATTAAATGTCGTTACAACGATAATCGTTACATATATGTCTCGTTTCAAAATCATTAAGTTAGTAGTCTTGTTTTTACATATGTAGTTCATTGTTAATATACTTAATGATATGTTTACTTATCATAATATCATGTTAACTATATATATAACCATATATATGTCATCATATAGTTTTTACAAGTTTTAACGTTCGTGAATCACCGGTCAACTTGGGTAGTCAATTGTCTATATGAAACCTATTTCAATTAATCAAGTCTTAACAAGTTTGATTGCTTAATATGTTGGAAACATTTAATCATGTAAATATCAATCTCAATTAATATATATAAACATGGAAAAGTTCGGGTCACTACAGTACCTACTCGTTAAATAAATTTCGTCCCGAAATTTTAAGCTGTTGAAGGTGTTGACGAATCTTCTGGAAAGAGATGCGGGTATTTCTTCTTCATCTGATCTTCACGCTCCCAGGTGAACTCGGGTCCTCTACGAGCATTCCATCGAACCTTAACAATTGGTATCTTGTTTTGCTTAAGTCTTTTAACCTCACGATCCATTATTTCGACGGGTTCTTCGATGAATTGAAGTTTTTCGTTGATTTGGATTTCATCTAACGGAATAGTGAGATCTTCTTTAGCAAAAAATTTCTTCAAATTCGAGACGTGGAAAGTGTTATGTACAGCCGCGAGTTGTTGAGGTAACTCAAGTCGGTAAGCTACTGGTCCGACACGATCAATAATCTTGAATGGTCCAATATACCTTGGATTTAATTTCCCTCGTTTACCAAATCGAACAACGCCTTTCCAAGGTGCAACTTTAAGCATGACCATCTCTCCAATTTCAAATTCTATATCTTTTCTTTTAATGTCAGCGTAGCTCTTTTGTCGACTTTGGGCAGTTTTCAACCGTTGTTGAATTTGGATGATCTTCTCGGTAGTTTCTTGTATAATCTCCGGACCCGTAATCTGTCTATCCCCCACTTCACTCCAACAAATCGGAGACCTGCACTTTCTACCATAAAGTGCTTCAAACGGCGCCATCTCAATGCTTGAATGGTAGCTGTTGTTGTAGGAAAATTCTGCTAACGGTAGATGTCGATCCCAACTGTTTCCGAAATCAATAACACATGCTCGTAGCATGTCTTCAAGCATTTGTATCGTCCTTTCGCTCTGCCCATCGGTTTGTGGATGATAGGCAGTACTCATGTCTAGACGAGTTCCTAATGCTTGCTGTAATGTCTGCCAGAATCTTGAAATAAATCTGCCATCCCTATCAGAGATAATAGAGATTGGTATTCCATGTCTGGAGACGACTTCCTTCAAATACAGTCGTGCTAACTTCTCCATCTTGTCATCTTCTTTTATTGGCAGGAAGTGTGCTGATTTGGTGAGACGATCAACTATTACCCAAATAGTATCAAAACCACTTGCAGTCCTTGGCAATTTAGTGATGAAATCCATGGTAATGTTTTCCCATTTCCATTCCGGGATTTCGGGTTGTTGAAGTAGACCTGATGGTTTCTGATGCTCAGCTTTGACCTTAGAACACGTCAAACATTCTCCTACATATTTAGCAACATCGGCTTTCATACCCGGCCACCAAAAATGTTTCTTGAGATCCTTGTACATCTTCCCCGTTCCAGGATGTATTGAGTATCTGGTTTTATGAGCTTCTCTAAGTACCATTTCTCTCATATCTCCAAATTTTGGTACCCAAATCCTTTCAGCCCTATACCGGGTTCCGTCTTCCCGAATATTAAGATGCTTCTCCGATCCTTTGGGTATTTCATCCTTTAAATTTCCCTCTTTTAAAACTCCTTGTTGCGACTCCTTTATTTGAGTAGTAAGGTTATTATGAATCATTATATTCATAGATTTTACTCGAATGGGTTCTCTGTCCTTCCTGCTCAAGGCATCGGCTACCACATTTGCCTTCCCCGGGTGGTAACGAATCTCAAAGTCGTAATCATTCAATAATTCAATCCACCTACGCTGCCTCATATTCAGTTGTTTCTGATTAAATATGTGTTGAAGACTTTTGTGGTCGGTATATATAATACTTTTGACCCCATATAAGTAGTGCCTCCAAGTCTTTAATGCAAAAACAACCGCGCCTAATTCCAAATCATGCGTCGTATAATTTTGTTCGTGAATCTACAATTGTCTAGACGCATAAGCAATCACCTTCGTTCGTTGCATTAATACACAACCGAGACCTTGCTTTGATGCGTCACAATAAATCACAAAATCATCATTCCCTTCAGGCAATGACAATATAGGTGCCGTAGTTAGCTTTTTCTTCAATAACTGAAACGCTTTCTCTTGTTCATCATTCCATTCAAATTTCTTCCCTTTATGCGTTAATGCAGTCAAGGGTTTTGCTATTCTGGAAAAGTCTTGGATGAACCTTCTGTAGTAACCAGCTAGTCCTAAAAACTGGCGTACGTGTTTCGGAGTTTTCGGGGTTTCTCACTTTTCAACAGTTTCTATCTTTGCTGGATCCACCTTAATACCTTCTTTGTTCACTATGTGACCGAGGAATTGAACTTCTTCCAACCAAAATGCACACTTTGAAAACTTAGCGTACAATTCTTCCTTCCTCAATACTTCTAACACCTTTCTCAAATGTTCACCGTGTTCTTGGTCATTCTTTGAGTAAATAAGTATGTCATCAATGAAAACAATGACAAACTTGTCAAGGTATGGTCCACACACTCGGTTCATAAGGTCCATGAACACAGCTGGTGCATTAGTTAAACCAAACGGCATGACCATAAACTCGTAATGACCGTAACGTGTTCTGAAAGCAGTCTTTGGAATATCATCTTCTTTCACCCGCATTTGATGATACCCGGAACGTAAGTCAATCTTTGAATAAACAGACGAGCCTTGTAGTTGATCAAATAAGTCGTCGATTCTCGGTAGTGGGTAGCGGTTCTTGATGGTAAGTTTGTTCAACTCTCGGTAGTCGATACACACCCTGAATGTACCATCTTTCTTCTTGACAAACAAAACAGGAGCTCCCCACGGTGATGTGCTTGGTCGAATGAAACCACGCTCTAAAAGTTCTTGTAATTGGCTTTGCAGTTCTTTCATCTCGCTGGGTGCAAGTCTGTAAGGAGCACGAGCTATTGGTGCAGCTCCTGGTACAAGATCTATTTGAAATTCAACGGATCGATGTGGGGGTAATCCCGGTAATTCTTTCGGAAATACATCGGGAAATTCTTTTGCAATGGGAACATCATTGATGCTCTTTTCTTCAGTTTGTACTTTCTCGACGTGTGCTAGAACAGCATAGCAACCTTTTCTTATTAGTTTTTGTGCCTTCAAATTACTAATAAGATGTAGCTTCGTGTTGCCCTTTTCTCCGTACACCATTAAGGGTTTTCCTTTTTCTCGTATAATGCGAATTGCATTTTTGTAACAGACGATCTCTGCTTTCACTTCTTTCAACCAGTCCATACCGATTATCACATCAAAACTCCCTAACTCTACTGGTATCAAATCAATCTTAAATGTTTCGCTAACCAGTTTAATTTCTCGATTCCGACATATATTATCTGCTGAAATTAATTTACCATTTGCTAATTCGAGTAAAAATTTACTATCCAAAGGCGTCAATGGACAACTTAATTTAGCACAAAAATCTCTACTCATATAGCTTCTATCCGCACCCGAATCAAATAAAACGTAAGCAGATTTATTATCAATAAGAAACGTACCCGTAACAAGCTCCAGGTCTTCCTGTGCCTCTGCCGCATTAATATTGAAAACTCTTCCGCGGCCTTGTCCATTCGTGTTCTCCTGGTTCGGGCAATTTCTAATAATGTGGCCCGGTTTTCCACATTTATAACAAACTACATTGGCATAACTTGCTCCGACACTACTTGCTCCGCCATTACTCGTTCCGACACCATTTGTTCCTTTCGTTCTATTAACCCCTGGTCCGTAAACCTCACACTTCGCCGCGCTATGACCATTTCTTTTACACTTGTTGCAAAATTTGGTGCAGAACCCCTAGTGATACTTTTCACACCTTTGGCATAGCTGCTTCTGATTGTTGTTGTTGTTGCGGTTATTATTGTTGTTGGGATGATTGTTGTAGTTGCTGTTGCTGTTGTTGTTGTTGTTGTTGTTGTTGTTGGGCCGTTTGTTGTAGTTGCGATTGATGTTGCGATTGTTGGGATAATTGTTGCGATTATTGTTGTAATTGCTGTTGTTGTTGTATTGGTGATTCATATCACCGTTATCCTCCCACTTTCTTTTGACTTGCTTCACATTGGCCTCTTCAGCAGTCTGTTCTTTAATTCTTTCTTCAATCTGGTTCACTAGTTTGTGAGCCATTCTACATGCCTGTTGTATAGAGGCGGGCTCGTGTGAACTTATATCTTCTTGAATTCTTTCCGGTAATCCTTTCACAAATGCGTCGATCTTCTCTTCCTCATCTTCGAATGCTCCCGGACACAATAGGCACAATTCTGTGAATCGTCTTTCGTACGTGGTAATATCAAATCCTTGGGTTCGTAACCCTCTAAGTTCTGTCTTGAGCTTATTGACCTCGGTTCTGGGACGGTACTTCTCGTTCATCAAGTGCTTGAATGCTGACCACGGTAGTGCGTACGCATCATCTTGTCCCACTTGCTCTAGATAGGTATTCCACCATGTTAACGCAGAACCTGTGAAGGTATGCGTAGCGTACTTCACTTTGTCCTCTTCAGTACACTTACTTATGGCAAACACCGATTCGACCTTCTCGGTCCACCGTTTCAATCCGATCGGTCCTTCGGTTCCATCAAATTCCAAAGGTTTGCAGGCAGTGAATTCTTTGTAGGTGCATCCTACACGATTTCCTGTACTGCTAGATCCCAGGTTATTGTTGGTATGTAGCGCAGCCTGTACTGCGGCTATGTTTGAAGCTAGAAAAGTACGGAATTCCTCTTCATTCATATTCACGGTGTGTCTAGTAGTCGGTGCCATTTCCTTCAAAATAGTCAAATGGAACAAGTTAATCATACAGAATATTAAGAGTAGTTAATAGTATTTCGTAGCATAATATGAACTCATTTATAAAAGCTTTTTCTTCATATTAGCGTTTTATAAGTTTAAATTCGGGTAGTACCTACCCGTTAAGTTCATACTTAGTAGCTAATATACAATTCAACTACTACAATTCTATATGAAAAACTGATTATAATAATATTTCGCGTTCAAACTTTTATACAATATTTTACAAACTTACAATACCGCTTATTTTACATAAAGCATGAAATATAGCACACAATAACTTTGATACAAGATAGTTGTGAAGATAATTCTAGCTAGTACACAAGTCGTTCAGCAAAGACAATAAAGACACGTAATTCATACGTCCAGAAACAAGTCATGCATTCTGGTTTTACTAGGATTACTTCCCATCCTTGGTCTTGTGGAACATAACCGTTATGGCCGTTGATAAGACAGCGTGTTGTAACATCGTCAAAAGGAAGAGGGTTACGTAATGTCCAACAGTCCCGTAACAATCTAAAAACTTCATTTCTTACCCCAATTACCGACTCCGTCACTTGTGGAAACGTTTTGTTTAATAGTTGTAGCCCGATGTTCTTGTTCTCACTTTGGTGAGAAGCAAACATTACTAATCCGTAAGCATAACAT
This sequence comes from Rutidosis leptorrhynchoides, assembly GCF_046630445.1. Classification (NCBI taxonomy): domain Eukaryota; kingdom Viridiplantae; phylum Streptophyta; class Magnoliopsida; order Asterales; family Asteraceae; genus Rutidosis; species Rutidosis leptorrhynchoides. The sequence continues at coordinate 174,975,785 of NC_092342.1, read as the reverse complement.
GCTTCTTTATGTTGCATGTTAGCCGCTTTTTCTAAATCACGAAGTCCAATATTCGGATATATTGAGTCAAAATAATTTCTTAACCCGTTGCGTAAAATAGCATTTGGGTTCCCCGCAATATATGCGTCAAAGTAAACACATCGTAACTTATGGGTTTCCCAATGTGCTATCCCCCATCTTTCAAACGAAAGTCTCTTATAAACCAAGACATTCTTGGAACGTTCTTCGAATGTCTTACAAACTGATCTCGCCTTAAATAGTTGTGCCGAGGAATTCTGGCCGACTCTAGACAAGATTTCATCAATCATGTCTCCGGGTAGGTCTCTTAAAATATTGGGTTGTCTATCCATTTTGTGTTTTTAAACTGTAAAATAGACAAGAGTTAGATTCATAAAAAAATACTTATTAATACAAACAATTTTTACATATATCATAAAGCATAAGAACACTATATTACATATATTACACCACACGAATACAACTATCTTATTCCGACTCGCTCGTTTCTTCTTCTTCGGTTTTGGTTCGTTTTGCCAAGTTTCTAGGGATATATGATGTTCCCCTAATACGAGCCGTCGTTGTCCACATTGGTTTAGAAAAACCTGGTGGTTTAGAGGTTCCCGGGTCATTGTTACAACTTAAGGACTTCGGGGGTTGACGATACATATAAAGTTCATCGGGGTTGGAATTAGATTTCTCTATTTTTATGCCCTTTCCCTTATTATTTTCTTTTGCCTTTTTAAATTCAGTTGGGGTAATTTCTATAACATCATTGGAATTCTCGTCGGAATCCGATTCATCGGAGAATTGGTAATCCTCCCAATATTTTGCTTCCTTGGCAGAAACACCATTGACCATAATTAACCTTGGTCGGTTGGTTGAGGATTCTCTTTTACTTAACCATTTTATTATTTCCCCCACCGGTTCCGATTCTTCTTCCGGTTCCGATTCTTCTTCCGGTTCCGATTCTTCTTCCGGTTCCGACTCTTCTTCCGGTTCCTCTTCGGGAACTTGTGAATCAGTCCACGAATCATTCCAATTTACATTTGACTCTTCATTATTATTAGGTGAGTCAATGGGACTTGTTCTAGAGGTAGACATCCATCACATAATATCAAACACGTTAAGAGATTAATATATCACATAATATTCATATGTTAAAAATATATAGTTTCCAACAAAAATGACGTTCCATATTAATTGATTTCGTTGCGAGGTTTTGACCTCTATATGAGACGTTTTTCAAAGACTGCATACATTTTAAAACAAACCATAACCTTTATTTCATCAATAAAGGTTTAAAAAGCTTTACGTAGATTATCAAATAATGATAATCTAAAATATCCTGTTTACACACGACCATTACATAATGGTTTACAATACAATTATGTTACAACAAAATAAGTTTCTTGAATGCAGTTTTTACACAATATCATACAAGCATGGACTCCAAATCGCGTCCTTATTTAAGTATGAGACAGCGGAAGCTCTTAATAATCACCTGAGAATAAACATGCTTAAAACGTCAAAAAAATGTTGGTGAGTTATAGGTTTAACCTATATATATCAAATCATAATAATAGACCACAAGATTTCATATTTCAATACACATCCCATACATAGAGATAAAAATCATTCATATGGTGAACACCTGGTAACCGACATTAACAAGATGCATATATAAGAATATCTCCATCATTCCGGGACACCCTTCGGATATGATATAAATTTCGAAGTACTAAAGCATCCGGTACTTTGGATGGGGCTTGTTGGGCCCGATAGATCTATCTTTAGGATTCGCGTCAATTAGGGTGTCTATTCCCTAATTCTTAGATTACCAGACTTAATAAAAGGGGCATATTCGATTTCGATAATTCAACCATAGAATGTAGTTTCACGTACTTGTGTCTACTTTGTAAATCATTTATAAAACCTGCATGTATTCTCATCCCAAAAATATTAGATTTTAAAAGTGGGACTATAACTCACTTTCACAGATTTTTACTTCGTCGGGAAGTAAGACTTGACCACCGGTTGATTCACGAACCTATAACAATATATACATATATATCAAAGTATGTTTAAAATATATTTACAACACTTTTAATATATTTTGATGTTTTAAGTTTATTAAGTCAGCTGTCCTCGTTAGTAACCTACAACTAGTTGTCCACAGTTAGATGTACAGAAATAAATCGATAAATATTATCTTGAATCAATCCACGACCCAGTGTATACGTATCTCAGTATTGATCACAACTCAAACTATATATATTTTGGAATCAACCTCAACCCTGTATAGCTAACTCCAACATTCACATATAGAGTGTCTATGGTTGTTCCGAAATATATATAGATGTGTCGACATGATAGGTCGAAACATTGTATACGTGTCTATGGTATCTCAAGATTACATAATATACAATACAAGTTGATTAAGTTATGGTTGGAATAGATTTGTTACCAATTTTCACGTAGCTAAAATGAGAAAAATTATCCAATGTTGTTTTACCCATAACTTCTTCATTTTAAATCCGTTTTGAGTGAATCAAATTGCTATGGTTTCATATTGAACTCTATTTTATGAATCTAAACAGAAAAGTATAGGTTTATAGTCGGAGAAATAAGTTACAAGTCATTTTTGTAAAGGTAGTCATTTCAGTCGAAAGAACGACGTCTAGATGACCATTTTAGAAAACATACTTCCACTTTGAGTTTAACCATAATTTTTGGATATAGTTTCATGTTCATAATAAAAATCATTTTCTCAGAATAACAACTTTTAAATCAAAGTTTATCATAGTTTTTAATTAACTACCCCAAAACAGCCCGCGGTGTTACTACGACGGCGTAAATCCAGTTTTACGGTGTTTTTCGTGTTTTCAGGTTTTAAATCATTAAGTTAGCATATCATATAGATATAGAACATGTGTTTAGTTGATTTTAAAAGTCAAGTTAGAAGGATTAACTTTTATTTGCGAACAAGTTTAGAATTAACTAAACTATGTTCTAGTGATTACAAGTTTAAACCTTCGAATAAGATAGCTTTATATGTATGAATCGAATGATGTTATGAACATCATTACTACCTTAAGTTCCTTGGATAAACCTACTGGAAAAGAGAAAAATGGATCTAGATTCAACGGATCCTTGGATGGCTCGAAGTTCTTGAAGCAGAATCATGACACGAAAACAAGTTCAAGTAAGATCATCACTTGAAATAAGATTGTTATAGTTATAGAAATTGAACCAAAGTTTGAATATGATTATTACCTTATATTAGAATGATAACCTACTGTAAGAAACAAAGATTTCTTGAGGTTGGATGATCACCTTACAAGATTGGAAGTGAGCTAGCAAACTTGAAAGTATTCTTGATTTTATGAAACTAGAACTTTTGGAATTTATGAAGAACACTTAGAACTTGAAGATAGAACTTGAGAGAGATCAATTAGATGAAGAAAATTGATGAATGAAAGTATTTGTAGGTGTTTTTGGTCGTTGGTGTATGGATTAGATATAAAGGATATGTAATTTTGTTTTCATGTAACTAAGTCATGAATGATTACTCATATTTTTGTAATTTTATGAGATATTTCATGCTAGTTGCCAAATGATGGTTCCCACATGTGTTAGGTGACTCACATGGGCTGCTAAGAGCTGATCATTGGAGTGTATATACCAATAGTACATACATCTAAAAGCTGTGTATTGTACGAGTACGAATACGGGTGCATACGAGTAGAATTGTTGATGAAACTGAACGAGGATGTAATTGTAATCATTTTTGTTAAGTAGAAGTATTTTGATAAGTGTCTTGAAGTCTTTCAAAAGTGTATGAATACATATTAAAATACTACATGTATATACATTTTAACTGAGTCGTTAAGTCATCGTTAGTCGTTACATGTAAATGTTGTTTTGAAACCTTTAGGTTAACGATCTTGTTAAATGTTGGTAACCCAATGTTTATAATATCAAAAGAGATTTTAAATTATTATATTATCATGATATTATGATGTACAAATATCTCTTAATATGATATATATACATTAAATGTCGTTACAACGATAATCGTTACATATATGTCTCGTTTCAAAATCATTAAGTTAGTAGTCTTGTTTTTACATATGTAGTTCATTGTTAATATACTTAATGATATGTTTACTTATCATAATATCATGTTAACTATATATATAACCATATATATGTCATCATATAGTTTTTACAAGTTTTAACGTTCGTGAATCACCGGTCAACTTGGGTAGTCAATTGTCTATATGAAACCTATTTCAATTAATCAAGTCTTAACAAGTTTGATTGCTTAATATGTTGGAAACATTTAATCATGTAAATATCAATCTCAATTAATATATATAAACACCATTGACCATTATTAACTTTGGTCCATTGGTTGAGGATTTTCTTTTATTTGACCGGTTTTCTCTGGTTCCTACTATTCCCCCCTTCGGAACCTCTTCTTCTTCCGGTTCCTCTTCTTCTGGTTCCTCGTCTTCCGGTTCCTCTTCTTCCGGTTCCGTTTCCTCTTCTTCCGGTTCTTCGGGAACTTGTGAATCTTGCCAATATACATTCGACTCTTCGTTATTATTAGGTGAGTTAATGGGATTTGTGCTAGAGGTAGACATCTATCACACAATATCAAATATGTTAAGAGATTAATATATCACATAATATTTACATGTTAATAATATATAGTTTCCAACAAAAATGTTAAGCAATCATTTTTCAAGTAAACATGGTCGAAGTCCAGACTCACTAATGCATCCTAACGAACTCGATAAGACACACTAATGCAAATTTCTGGTTCTCTAAGACCAACGCTCTGATACCAACCGAAATGTCCCGTTCATATCAATTATAAACGTTTCATATTAATTGGTTTCGTTGCGAGGTTTTGACCTCTATATGAGACGTTTTTCAAAGACTGAATTCGTTTTTAAAACAAACCATAACCTTTATTTTATCGATAAAGGTTTAAAACATTACGAAGATTATCAAATAATGATAATCTAAAATATAGCGTTTTCATTCGACCATTACATAATGGTTTACAAATATATTACACAATAACTTAAGTCTTCGAATGCAGTTTTTAAACAATATCATACAAGCATGCTGACTCCAATTCTTGTCCTTAATTTAGCATGCAACAGCGGAAGCTCTTAATAATCACCTGAGAATAAACATGCGTAAAACATCAACAAAATGTTGGTGAGTTATAGGTTTAATCTATATATATCAAATTGTAATAATAATAGACCACAAGATTTCATTTTATAAACATAATCCTCAAGCAGAATCCTCTCGTCTGCATTAAGGTAAAATCATTCATATGATGAACACCTGGTAACCGACATTAACAAGATGCATATAGAATATCCCCAAAATAGAATCCTCTCGTCTGTATAAAAATCGAAGTACTAAAGCATCCGTACCTCGGATGTGGTTTGTTAGGCCCATAGATCTATCTTTAGGATTCGCGTCAATTAGGAGTACTGTTCCCTAATTCTTAGGTTACCAAGATACAAAAGGCGATATTCGGTATTCATAATCCAATATAGAATGTAGTTTCAAGTACTAGTGTCTATTTTGTAAAAAATTTATAAAACTGCATGTATTCTCATCCCAAAAATATTAGATAGTAAAAAATGGGACTATAACTCACTTTCGCAGATTTTTCCTTCGTTGGAAATAAGACTTGGCCACTGGTCGATTCACGAACCTATAACAAATGTGTACATATATATCAAAGTATGATTGAAATATATTCACAACATTTTTTATTACGTTTTTAGGATTTAAGTTTGTTAAGTTAGCAGTCCTCGTTAGTAACCTACAACTAGTTGTCCACAGTTAGATGTACAGAAATAAATCAATATATATTATCTTGAATCAATCCACGACCCAGTGTATACACGTCTCAGGCTAGATCACAACTCAAAGTATATATATTTTTGGAATCAACCTCAACCCTGTATAGCGAACTCGAACATTACAGCATATAGAGTGTCTATGGTTGTTCCAAATAATATATATAGATGGGTCGATATTGTAGTGACCCGAACTTTTCCATGTTTATATATATTAATTGAGATTGATATTTACATGATTAAATGTTTCCAACATGTTAAGCAATCAAACTTGTTAAGACTTGATTAATTGAAATATGTTTCATATTGACAATTGACCACCCAAGTTGACCGGTGATTCACGAACGTTAAAACTTGTAAAAACTATACAATGACATATATATGGTTATATATATAGTTAACATGTTTTTATTATAAGTATGTATCTCATTAGGTATTTTAACAATGAGTTATATACATAAAAATGAGACTATTAATTTAAGAAACTCGAAAACGATATATATAACGATTATCGTTATAACAACGTCTTACTAGGTACATATGAATCATATTAAGTTATTGATACACTTGGTTAATTATGTTAAATGATAAGTAAATATATTATTAAGTGTATTAACAATGAAATACATATGTAAAAATAAGACTACTAACTTAATGATTTCGAAACGAGACATATATGTAACGATTATCGTTGTAACGACATTTAACTGTATATACATCATACTAAGATATATTATATATCATAATATCATGATAATATAATTATTTAACATCTCATTTGTTATAATAAACAATGTGTTAACAACATTCAACAAGATCGTTAACCTAAAGGTTTCAAAACAACATTTACATGTAATGACTAACGATGACTTAACGACTCAGTTAAAATGTATATACATGTAGAGTTTTAATATGTATTTATACACTTTTGAAAGACTTCAATACACTTATCAAAATACTTCTACTTAACAAAAATGCTTACAATTACATCCTCGTTCAGTTTCATCAACAATTCTACTCGTATGCACCCGTATTCGTACTCGTACAATACACAGCTTTTAGATGTATGTACTATTGGTATATACACTACAATGATCAGCTCTTAGCAGCCCATGTGAGTCACCTAACACATGTGGGAACCATCATTTGGCAACTAGCATGAAATATCTCATAAAATTACAAAAATATGAGTAATCATTCATGACTTATTTACATGAAAACAAAATTACATATCCTTTATATCTAATCCATAAACCAACTACCAAAAACACCTACAAACACTTTCATTCTTCAATTTTCTTCATCTAATTGATCTCTCTCAAGTTCTATCTTCAAGATCTAAGTGTTCTTCATATATTCTACAAGTTCTAGTTACATAAAATCAAGAATACTTTCAAGTTTGCTAGCTCACTTCCAATCTTGTAAGGTGATCATCCAACCTCAAGAAATCTTTGTTTATTACAGTAGGTTATCATTCTAATACAAGGTAATAATCATATTCAAACTTTGGTTCAATTTCTATAACTATAACAATCTTATTTCAAGTGATGATCTTACTTGAACTTGTTTTCGTGTCATGATTCTGCTTCAAGAACTTCGAGCCATCCAAGGATCCATTGAAGCTAGATCCATTTTTCTCTTTTCCAGTAGGTTTATCCAAGGAACTTAAGGTAGTAATGATGTTCATAACATCATTCTATTCATACATATAAAGCTATCTTATTCGAAGGTTTAAACTTGTAATCACTAGAACATAGTTTAGTTAATTCTAAACTTTTTCGCAAACAAAAGTTAATCCTTCTAACTTGACTTTTAAAATCAACTAAACACATGTTCTATATCTATATGATATGCTAACTTAATGGTTTAAAACCTGGAAACACGAAAAACACCGTAAAACCGGATTTACGCCGTCGTAGTAATACCGCGGGCTGTTTTGGGTTAGTTAATTAAAAACTATGATAAACTTTGATTTAAAAGTTGTTATTCTGAGAAAATTATTTTTATTATGAACATGAAACTATATCCAAAAATTATGGTTAAACTCAAAGTGGAAGTATGTTTTCTAAAATGGTCATCTAGACGTCGTTCTTTCGACTGAAATGACTACCTTTACAAAAATGACTTGTAACTTATTTCTCCGACTATAAACCTATACTTTTCTGTTTAGATTCATAAAATAGAGTTCAATATGAAACCATAGCAATTTGATTCACTCAAAACGGATTTAAAATGAAGAAGTTATGGGTAAAACAAGATTGGATAATTTTTCTCATTTTAGCTACGTGAAAATTGGTAACAAATCTATTCCAACCATAACTTAATCAACTTGTATTGTATATTATGTAATCTTGAGATACCATAGACACGTATACAATGTTTCGACCTATCATGTCGACACATCTATATATATTTCGGAACAACCATAGACACTCTATATGTGAATGTTGGAGTTAGCTATACAGGGTTGAGGTTGATTCCAAAATATATATAGTTTGAGTTGTGATCAATACTGAGATACGTATACACTGGGTCGTGGATTGATTCAAGATAATATTTATCGATTTATTTCTGTACATCTAACTGTGGACAACTAGTTGTAGGTTACTAACGAGGACAGCTGACTTAATAAACTTAAAACATCAAAATATATTAAAAGTGTTGTAAATATATTTTGAACATACTTTAATATACATGTATATATTGTTATAGGTTCGTGAATCAACAGTGGCCATGTCTTACTTCTCGACGAAGTAAAAATCTGTGAAAGTGAGTTATAGTCCCACTTTTAAAATCTAATATTTTTGGGATGAGAATACATGCAGGTTTTATAAATGATTTACAAAATAGACACAAGTACGTGAAACTACATTCTATGGTTGAATTATCGAAATCGAATATGCCCCTTTTTATTAAGTCTGGTAATCTAAGAATTAGGGAACAGACACTCTAATTGACGCGAATCCTAAAGATAGATCTATCGGACCCAACAAGCCCCATCCAAAGTACCGGATGCTTTAGTACTTCGAAATTTATATCATATCCGAAGGGTGTTCCGGAATGATGGGGATATTCTTATATATGCATCTTGTTAATGTCGGTTACCAGGTGTTCACCATATGAATGATTTTTATCTCTATGTATGGGATGTGTATTGAAATATGAAATCTTGTGGTCTATTGTTACGATTTGATATATATAGGTCAAACCTATAACTCACCAACATTTTTGTTGACGTTTTAAGCATGTTTATTCACAGGTGATTACTAAGAGCTTTCGCTGTCGCATACTTAAATAAGGACGAGATTTGGAGTCCATGCTTGTATGATATTGTGTAAAAACTGCATTCAAGAAACTTATTTTGTTGTAACATATTTGTATTGTAAACCATTATGTAATGGTCGTGTGTAAACAGGATATTTTAGATTATCATTATTTGATAATCTACGTAAAGCTTTTTAAACCTTTATTGATGAAATAAAGGTTATGGTTTGTTTTAAAATGAATGCAGTCTTTGAAAAACGTCTCATATAGAGGTCAAAACCTCGCAACGAAATCAATTAATATGGCACGTTTTTAATCAATAAGAACGGGACATTTCAGTTGGTATCCGAGCGTTGGTCTTAGAGAACCAGAATTTTGCATTAGTATGTCTTATCGAGTTTATTAGGATGCATTAGTGAGTCTGGACTTCGACCGTGTTTACTTGAAAAATGATTGCTTAACAAATTTTGTTAGAAACTATATATTTTTAACATGTGAATATTATGTGATATATTAATCTCTTAACGCGTTTGATATTATGTGATAGATGTCTACCTCTAGAACAAGTCCCATTGACTCACCTAATAATAATGAAGAGTCAAATGTAAATTGGAATGATTCGTGGACTGATTCACAAGTTCCCGAAGAGAAACCGGAAGAAGAGTCGGAACCGGAAGAAGAATCAGAACCGGAAGAAGAATCGGAACCGGATGAAGAAGTAGAACCGGTGGGGGAAATAATAAAACGCTTAAGTAAAAGAAAATCCTCAACCAACCGACCAAGGTTAATTATGGTCAATGGTGTTTCCGCCAAGGAAGCAAAATATTGGGAGGATTACAAATTCTCCGATGAATCGGATTCCGACGAGAATTCCGATGATGTTATAGAAATTACCCCAACTGAATTTAAAAAGGCAAAAGAAAATAATAAGGGAAAGGGCATAAAAATAGAGAAATCTAATTCCAACCCCGATGAACTTTATATGTATCGTCAACCCCCGAAGTCCTTAAGTTGTAACAATGACCGGGAACCTCTAAACCACCAGGTTTTTCTAAACCGTTGTGGAAAACGACAGTTAGTATTAGGGGAACATCATATATCCCTAGAAACTTGGCAAAACGAACCAAAACCGAAGAAGAAGAAACGAGCGAGTCGGAATAAGATAGTTGTATTCGTGTGGTGTAATATATGTAATATAGTGTGCTTATGCTTTATGATATATGTAAAAATTGATTGTATTAATAAGTATTTTTTATGAATCTAACTCTTGTCTATTTTACAGTTTAAAAACACAAAATGGATAGACAACCCAATATTTTAAGAGACCTACCCGGAGACATGATTGATGAAATCTTGTCTAGAGTCGGTCAGAATTCTTCGACACAACTATTTAAGGCGAGATCAGTTTGTAAGACATTCGAAGAACGTTCCAAGAATGCCTTGGTTTATAAAAGGCTTTCGTTCGAAAGATGGGGGATATCACATTGGAAAATCCATAAGTTACGATGTGTTTACTTTGACGCATATATTGCGGGGAACCCAAATGCTATTTTATGCAATGGGTTAAGAAATTATTTTGACTCAATATATCCGAATATTGGACTTTGTGATTTAGAAAAAGCGGCTAACATGCAACATAAAGAAGCATGTTACGCTTACGGATTAGTAATGTTCGCTTCTCACCAAAGTGAGAACAAGAACATCGGTCTACAACTATTAAACAAAACGTTTCCACAAGTGACGGAGTCGGTAATTGGGGTAAGAAATGAGGTTTTTAGATTGTTACGGGACTGTTGGACATTACGTAACCCTCGTCCCTTTGACGACGTTACAACACGCTGTCTTATCAACGGCCATAACGGTTATGTTCCACAAGACCAAGGATGGGAAGTAGTCCTAGTAAAACCAGAATGCATGACTTGTTTCTGGACGTATGAATTACGTGTCTTTATTGCCTTTGCTGAACGACTTGTGTACTAGCTAGAATTATCTTCACAACTATCTTGTATCAAAGTTATTGTGTGCTATATTTCATGCTTTATGTAAAATAAGCGGTATTGTAAGTTTGTAAAATATTGTATAAAAGTTTGAACGCGAAATATTATTATAATCAGTTTTTCATATAGAATTGTTGTAGTTGAATTGTATATTAGCTACTAAGTATGAACTTTACGGGTAGGTACTACCCGAATTTAAACTTATAAAACGCTAATATGAAGAAAAAGCTTTTATAAATGAGTTCATATTATGCTACGAAATACTATTAACTACTCTTAATATTCTGTATGATTAACTTGTTCCATTTGACTATTTTGAAGGAAATGGCACCGACTACTCGACACACCGTGAATATGAATGAAGAGGAATTCCGTACTTTTCTAGCTTCAAACATAGCCGCAGTACAGGCTGCGCTACATACCAACAATAACCTTGGATCTAGCAGTACAGGAAATCGTGTAGGATGCACCTACAAAGAATTCACTGCCTGCAAACCTTTGGAATTTGATGGAATCGAAGGACCGATCGGATTGAAACGGTGGACCGAGTAGGTCGAATCGGTGTTTGCCATAAGTAAGTGTACTGAAGAGGACAAAGTAAAGTACGCTACGCATACCTTCACAGGTTCTGCGTTAACATGGTGGAATACCTATATAGAGCAAGTGGGACAAGACGATGCGTACGCACTACCGTGGTCAGCATTCAAGCACTTGATGAACGAGAAGTACCGTCCCAGAACCGAGGTCAATAAGCTCAAGACAGAACTTAGATGGTTACGAACCCAAGGATTTGATATTACCACGTACGAAAGACGATTCACAGAATTGTGCCTATTGTGTCCGGGAGCATTCGAAGATGAGGAAGAGAAGATCGACGCGTTTGTGAAAGGATTACCGGAAAGAATCCAAGAAGATATAAGTTCACACGAGCCCGCCTCCATACAACAGGCATGTAGAATGGCTCACAAACTAGTGAACCAGATTGAAGAAAGAATTAAAGAACAGACTGCTGAAGAGGCCAATGTGAAGCAAGTCAAAAGAAAGTGGGAAAAAAACGGTGATAAGAATCACCAATACAACAACAACAGCAATTACAACAATAATCGCAACAATTATCCCAACAATCGCAACATCAATCGCAACTACAACAAACGGCCCAACAACAACAACAACAACAACAACAACAACAACAACAACAACAACAACAGCAACTACAACAATCGTCCCAACAACAATAATAACCGCAACAACAACAACAACAATCAGAAGCAGCTATGCCAAAGGTGTGAAAAGTATCACTCGGGGTTCTGCACCAAATTTTGCAACAAGTGTAAAAGAAATGGTCATAGTGCGGCGAAGTGTGAGGTCTACGGACCAGGGGTTAATAGAACGAAAGGAACAAATGGTGTCGAAACGAGTAATGGCGGAGCAAGTAGTGTCGGAGCAAGTTATGCCAATGTAGTTTGTTATAAATGTGGAAAACCGGGCCACATTATTAGAAATTGCCCGAACCAGGAGAACACGAATGGACAAGGCCGCGGAAGAGTTTTCAATATTAATGCGGCAGAGGCACAGGAAGACCCGGAGCTTGTTACGGGTACGTTTCTTATTGACAATAAATCTGCTTACGTTTTATTTGATTCGGGTGCGGATAGAAGCTATATGAGTAGAGATTTTTGTGCTAAATTAAGTTGTCCATTGACGCCTTTGGATAGTAAATTTTTACTCGAATTAGCAAATGGTAAATTAATTTCAGCAGATAATATATGTCGGAATCGAGAAATTAAACTGGTTAGCGAAACATTTAAGATTGACTTGATACCAGTAGAGTTAGGGAGTTTTCATGTGATAATCGGTATGGACTGGTTGAAAGAAGTGAAAGCAGAGATCGTTTGTTACAAAAATGCAATTCGCATTATACGAGAAAAAGGAAAACCCTTAATGGTGTACGGAGAAAAGGGCAACACGAAGCTACATCTTATTAGTAATTTGAAGGCACAAAAACTAATAAGAAAAGGTTGATATGCTGTTCTAGCACACGTCAAGAAAGTACAAACTGAAGAAAAGAGCATCAATGATGTTCCCGTCGCAAAAGAATTTCCCGATGTATTTCCTAAAGAATTACCGGGATTACCCCCACATCGATCCGTTGAATTTCAAATAGATCTTGTACCAGGAGCTGCACCAATAGCTCGTGCTCCTTACAGACTCGCACCCAGCGAGATGAAAGAACTGCAAAGCCAATTACAAGAACTTTTAGAGCGTGGTTTCATTCGACCAAGCACATCACCGTGGGGAGCTCCTGTTTTGTTTGTCAAGAAGAAAGATGGTACATTCAGGTTGTGTATCGACTACCGAGAGTTGAACAAACTTACCATCAAGAACCGCTACCCACTACTGAGAATCGATGACTTATTTGATCAACTACAAGGCTCGTCTGTTTATTCAAAGATTGACTTACGTTCCGGGTATCATCAAATGCGGGTGAAAGAAGATGATATTCCAAAGACTGCTTTCAGAACACGTTACGGTCATTATGAGTTTATGGTCATGCCATTTGGTTTAACTAATGCACCAGCTGTGTTCATGGACCTTATGAACCGAGTGTGTGGACCATACCTTGACAAGTTTGTCATTGTTTTCATTGATGACATACTTATTTACTCAAAGAATGACCAAGAACACGGTGAACATTTGAGAAAGGTGTTAGAAGTATTGAGGAAGGAAGAATTGTACGCTAAGTTTTCAAAGTGTGCATTTTGGTTGGAAGAAGTTCAATTCCTCGGTCACATAGTGAACAAAGAAGGTATTAAGGTGGATCCGGCAAAGATAGAAACTGTTGAAAAGTGGGAAACCCCGAAAACTCCAAAACACATACGCCAGTTTTTAGGACTAGCTGGTTACTACAGAAGGTTCATCCAAGACTTTTCCAGAATAGCAAAACCCTTGACTGCATTAACGCATAAAGGGAAGAAATTTGAATGGAATGATGAACAAGAGAAAGCGTTTCAGTTATTAAAGAAAAAGCTAACTACGGCACCTATATTGTCATTGCCTGAAGGGAATGATGATTTTGTGATTTATTGTGACGCATCAAAGCAAGGTCTCGGTTGTGTATTAATGCAACGAACGAAGGTGATTGCTTATGCGTCTAGACAATTGAAGATTCACGAACAAAATTATACGACGCATGATTTGGAATTAGGCGCGGTTGTTTTTGCATTAAAGACTTGGAGGCACTACTTATATGGGGTCAAAAGTATTATATATACCAACCACAAAAGTCTTCAACACATATTTAATCAGAAACAACTGAATATGAGGCAGCGTAGGTGGATTGAATTGTTGAGTGATTACGACTTTGAGATTCGTTACCACCCGGGAAAGGCAAATGTGGTAGCCGATGCCTTGAGCAGGAAGGACAGAGAACCCATTCGAGTAAAATCTATGAATATAATGATTCATAATAACCTTACTACTCAAATAAAGGAGGCGCAACAAGGAGTTTTAAAAGAGGGAAATTTAAAGGATGAAATACCCAAAGGATCGGAGAAGCATCTTAATATTCAGGAAGACGGAACCCGGTATAGGGCTGAAAGGATTTGGGTACCAAAATTTGGAGATATGAGAGAAATGGTACTTAGAGAAGCTCATAAAACCAGATACTCAATACATCCTGGAACGGGGAAGATGTACAAGGATCTCAAGAAACATTTTTGGTGGCCGGGTATGAAAGCCGATATTGCTAAATACGTAGGACAATGTTTGACGTGTTCTAAGGTCAAAGCTGAGCATCAGAAACCATCAGGTCTACTTCAACAACCCGAAATCCCGGAATGGAAATGGGAAAACATTACCATGGATTTCATCACTAAATTGCCAAGGACTACAAGTGGTTTTGATACTATTTGGGTAATAGTTGATCGTCTCACCAAATCAGCACACTTCCTGCCAATAAAAGAAGATGACAAGATGGAGAAGTTAGCACGAATGTATTTGAAGGAAGTCGTCTCCAGACATGGAATACCAATCTCTATTATCTCTGATAGGGATGGCAAATTTATTTCAAGATTCTGGCAGACATTACAGCAAGCATTAGGAACTCGTCTAGACATGAGTACTGCCTATCGTCCACAAACTGATGGGCAGAGCGAAAGGACGATACAAACGCTTGAAGACATGCTACGAGTATGTGTTATTGATTTCGGAAACAGTTGGGATCGACATCTACCGTTAGCAGAATTTTCCTACAACAACAGCTACCATTCAAGCATTGAGATGGCGCCGTTTGAAGCACTTTATGGTAGAATGTGCAGGTCTCCGATTTGTTAGAGTGAAGTGGGGGATAGACAGATTATGGGTCCAGAGATTATACAAGAAACTACCGAGAAGATCATCCAAATTCAACAACGGTTGAAAACCGCCCAAAGTCGACAAAAGAGCTACGCTGACATTAAAAGAAAAGATATAGAATTTGAAATTGGAGAGATGGTCATGCTTAAAGTTGCACCTTGGAAAGGCGTTGTTCGATTTGGTAAACGAGGGAAATTAAATCCAAGGTATATTGGACCATTCAAGATTATTGATCGTGTCGGACCAGTAGCTTACCGACTTGAGTTACCTCAACAACTCGCGGCTGTACATAACACTTTCCACGTCTCGAATTTGAAGAAATGTTTTGCTAAAGAAGATCTCACTATATTGTTAGATGAAATCCAAATCAACGAAAAACTTCAATTCATCGAAGAACCCGTCGAAATAATGGATCGTGAGGTTAAAAGACTTAAGCAAAACAAGATACCAATTGTTAAGGTTCGATGGAATGCTCGTAGAGGACCCAAGTTCACCTGGGAGCGTGAAGATCAGATGAAGAAGAAATACCCACATCTATTTCCAGAAGATTCGTCAACACCTTCAACAGCTTAAAATTTCGGGACGGAATTTATTTAACGGGTAGGTACTGTAGTGACCCGAACTTTTCCATGTTTATATATATTAATTGAGATTGATATTTACATGATTAAATGTTTCCAACATGTTAAGCAATCAAACTTGTTAAGACTTGATTAATTGAAATATGTTTCATATAGACAATTGACCACCCAAGTTGACCGGTGATTCACGAACGTTAAAACTTGTAAAAACTATACAATGACATATATATGGTTATATATATAGTTAACATGTTTTTATTATAAGTATGTATCTCATTAGGTATTTTAACAATGAGTTATATACATAAAAATGAGACTATTAATTTAAGAAACTCGAAAACGATATATATAACGATTATCGTTATAACAACGTCTTACTAGGTACATATGAATCATATTAAGATATTGATACACTTGGTTAATTATGTTAAATGATAAGTAAATATATTATTAATTGTATTAACAATGAAATACATATGTAAAAATAAGACTACTAACTTAATGATTTCGAAACGAGACATATATGTAACGATTATCGTTGTAACGACATTTAACTGTATATATATCATACTAAGATATATTATATATCATAATATCATGATAATATAATAATTTAACATCTCATTTGTTATAATAAACAATGGGTTAACAACATTCAACAAGATCGTTAACCTAAAGGTTTCAAAACAACATTTACATGTAATGACGAACGATGACTTAACGACTCAGTTAAAATGTATATACATGTAGAGTTTTAATATGTATTTATACACTTTTGAAAGACTTCAATACACTTATCAAAATACTTCTACTTAACAAGAATGCTTACAATTACATCCTCGTTCAGTTTCATCAACAATTCTACTCGTATGCACCCGTATTCGTACTCGTACAATACACAGCTTTTAGATGTATGTACTATTGGTATATACACTACAATGATCAGCTCTTAGCAGCCCATGTGAGTCACCTAACACATGTGGGAACCATAATTTGGCAACTAGCATGAAATATCTCATAAAATTACAAAAATATGAGTAATCATTCATGACTTATTTACATGAAAACAAAATTACATATCCTTTATATCTAATCCATAAACCAACGACCAAAAACACCTACAAACACTTTCATTCTTCAATTTTCTTCATCTAATTGATCTCTCTCAAGTTCTATCTTCAAGTTCTAAGTGTTCTTCATAAATTCTACAAGTTCTAGTTACATAAAATCAAGAATACTTTCAAGTTTGCTAGCTCACTTCCAATCTTGTAAGGTGATCATCCAACCTCAAGAAATCTTTGTTTCTTACAGTAGGTTATCATTCTAATACAAGGTAATAATCATATTCAAACTTTGGTTCAATTTCTATAACTATAACAATCTTATTTCAAGTGATGATCTTACTTGAACTTGTTTTCGTGTCATGATTCTGCTTCAAGAACTTTGAGCCATCCAAGGATCCATTGAAGCTAGATCCATTTTTCTCTTTTCCAGTAGGTTTATCCAAGGAACTTAAGGTAGTAATGATGTTCATAACATCATTCGATTCATACATATAAAGCTATCTTATTCGAAGGTTTAAACTTGTAATCACTAGAACATAGTTTAGTTAATTCTAAACTTGTTCGCAAACAAAAGTTAATCCTTCTAACTTGACTTTTAAAATCAACTAAACATATGTTCTATATCTATATGATATGCTAACTTAATGGTTTAAAACCTGGAAACACGAAAAACACCGTAAAACCAGATTTACGCCGTCGTAGTAACACCGCGGGCTGTTTTGGGTTAGTTAATTAAAAACTATGATAAACTTTGATTTAAAAATTGGTATTCTGAGAAAATTATTTTTATTATGAACATGAAACTATATCCAAAAATTATGTTTAAACTCAAAGTGGAAGTATGTTTTCTAAAATGGTCATCTAGACGTCGTTCTTTCGACTGAAATGACTACCTTTAGAAAAACGACTTGTAACTTATTTTTTCGACTATAAACCTATACTTTTTCTATTTAGATTCATAAAATAGAGTTCAATATGAAACCATAGCAATTTGATTCACTCAAAACGGATTTAAAATGAAGAAGTTATGGGTAAAACAAGATTGGATAATTTTTCTCATTTTAGCTACGTGAAAATTGGTAACAAATCTATTCCAACCATAACTTAATCAACTTGTATTGTATATTATGTAATCTTGAGATACCATAGACACGTATACAATGTTTCGACCTATCATGTCGACACATCTATATATATTTCGGAACAACCATAGACACTCTATATGTGAATGTTGGAGTTAGCTATACAGGGTTGAGGTTGATTCCAAAATATATATAGTTTGAGTTGTGATCAATACTGAGATACGTATACACTGGGTCGTGGATTGATTCAAGATAATATTTATCGATTTATTTCTGTACATCTAACTGTGGACAACTAGTTGTAGGTTACTAACGAGGACAGCTGACTTAATAAACTTAAAACATCAAAATATATTAAAAGTGTTGTAAATATATTTTGAACATACTTTAATATACATGTATATATTGTTATAGGTTCGTGAATCAACAGTGGCCAAGTCTTACTTCTCGACGAAGTAAAAATCTGTGAAAGTGAGTTATAGTCCCACTTTTAAAATCTAATATTTTTGGGATGAGAATACATGCAGGTTTTATAAATGATTTACAAAATAGACACAAGTACGTGAAACTACATTCTATGGTTGAATTATCGAAATCGAATACGCCCCTTTTTATTAAGTCTGGTAATCTAAGAATTAGGGAACAGACACCCTAATTGACGCGAATCCTAAAGATAGATCTATCAGGCCCAACAAGCCCCATCCAAAGTACCGGATGCTTTAGTACTTCGAAATTTATATCATATCCGAAGGGTGTCCCGGAATGATGGGGATATTCTTATATATGCATCTTGTTAATGTCGGTTACCAGGTGTTCACCATATGAATGATTTTTATCTCTATGTATGGGATGTGTATTGAAATATGAAATCTTGTGGTCTATTGTTACGATTTAATATATATAGGTTAAACCTATAACTCACCAACATTTTTGTTGACGTTTTAAGCATGTTTATTCTCAGGTGATTACTAAGAGCTTCCGCTGTCGCATACTTAAATAAGGACGAGATTTGGAGTCCATGCTTGTATGATATTGTGTAAAAACTGCATTCAAGAAACTTATTTTGTTGTAACATATTTGTATTATAAACCATTATGTAATGGTCGTGTGTAAACAGGATATTTTAGATTATCATTATTTGATAATCTACGTAAAGCTTTTTAAACCTTTATTGATGAAATAAAGGTTATGGTTTGTTTTAAAATGAATGCAGTCTTTGAAAAACGTCTCATATAGAGGTCAAAACCTCGCAACGAAATCAATTAATATGGAACGTTTTTAATCAATAAGAACGGGACATTTCAAATATGGTATGTCAAAACATTGTATACGTGTCTATGGTATCCCAAGATTACATAATATATGTTAGAATACATGTATAATACAATATAAGTTAGCTAGGATATGATTAGTATAGATTTGTTGTAAAATTTTCGTAGCTATAACAAGTAAAATTTTCCAATTTTGTTTTACCCATAATTTCTTCGTTTTAAATCCGTTTTGAGTGATTCAAGTTGCTAAGGTTTCATAATGAACTGTAATTTATGAAAATAAATAGAAAAAGTATAAGTTTATAGTCAGAAATACAGGTTACAAGTCATTTACTAAAGAGGTAGTCATTTCCGTCGAAAGAACGACATCTTGATGACCATTTTGAAAAACATACTTCCACTTTGAGTTTAACCATGATTTTTGGATATAGTATCATGTTCATGTGAAATATCATTTTTCCAAAAAATAAACTTCCAATTCAAATATTAAGATAGTTTTTATTTTTCTAACCCAAAACAGCCCCCGGTTTCACTACGACGGCGTATGTCCGGTTTTACGGTGTTCATCGTGTTTCCAGGTTTTAAATAATTAAGTTAGCATATAATATAGATATAGAACATGTGTTTAGTTGATTTTAAAATTCAAGTTAGAGGGATTAACTTTATTTGCAAACAAGTTTAGAATTAACTAAACTATGTTCTAGTGATTACAAGTTTAAATCTTCGAATAAGATGGTTTTATATGTATGAGTCGAATGATGTTATGAACATAATTACTACCTTAATTTTAGTAGGTAAACCTACTAGAAATGAGAAATATAGATCTAGCTTCAAAGGATCCTTGGATGGCTTGAAAGTTCTTGAAGCAGAATCATGACACGAAAATAAGTTCAAGTAAGATTTCCACTCGAAATAAGATTGTTATAGTTATAGAAATTGAATCAAAGTTTGAATATGAGTATTACCTTGAATTAGAAAGATATCTTACTGTAAGTAAGAAAGATTTCTTGAGATTAGATGATCAATTGAAATGGATTTGCAAGATTGGAAGTAAGCTAGTAAACTTGAAAGTGTTTTTGGTGTGTTCTTGAGTAGTTGTTTTGTAAGTTGATCTAGGTTAGGATTTATGAGCTAGATTGAGCTAGATTTTGATGAAGGTGGTGAAGAACACTAAGAACATCAAGAGAGAACAAGAGAGAGATAAGTTGGATGCATGAAAGTTGAAAAATGAAAGTGTTGTGGTTGGTGAAGAAAAATGTGATCCTACCCTTGAATATAAGGTTCCATTAGTTTGTATTTTTGTTAGACATTTCATGCTAGTTGCCAAATGATGGTTCCCACATGTATAGGTGACTCATTAAGGTTGCTAAGAGCTGATCATTGAAGTGTATATACCAATAGTATATACGACTATAGACTGGGTATTGTACGAGTACGAATACGGATTGAATACGAGTAAATTGTGTTTACTGTAGCAAATAGTTTACTGTAGCAATAGTTTTTTACTGTAGCAAAGAAAAAATTTAATGTAACAAATAGTATTTTAATGTAGCAAATAGTATTTTTACTGTAGCAAAGCGAAAATTTACTGTAGTAAATAGTATTTTACTGTAGCAAATAGTATTTTACTGTAGTAAATAGTATATTACTGTAGCAAATAGTAATTTAATGTAGCAAAGCGAAAAGTTACTGTAGTAAATAGTGTTTTACTGTACCAAATAGTGTTTTACTGTAGCAAATAGTGTTTTACTGTAGCAAATAGTGTTTTACTTGTATATCTTTGATTTAATTGTATTTCTTCTTATATATATATATATATATATATATATATATATATATATATATATATATATATATATATATATATATATAATAAAAACTTACATCAAAAAAAAATAAAACGATTATATAATTATCACAAGTTATGACGTTCGTGAATCATCAGGAAAACTGGGTGGTCAATTGTCTACATGAAACTCATTTCAAATAATCAAGTCTTAACAAGTTTGATTGCTTAACATGTTGGAAACATTTAATCATGTAAATATCAATTTCATTTAATATATAATCATGGAAAAGTTCGGGTCACTACAAAAACTGTCGAAGAAGCTGAAACATTGATTAATAAGTTGGCTGCCCATTCCCATGAATGGCACCAAGACTTAGATATTTCTCGTTCGGTAAAATCTGTTAGTTATGATTCTTAAGATATGGTTAAGGCTATGCATGTGCAATTGGGTAATCTAGAAAGGCATATTGAAAAGCTTACTAAAGAAATTCATATGATTAAGGTAGGTTGTGAAAGATGCTAAGGTCCTCATGCTACTAAAGATTGTGTTGCTAGTCTTACTATAGAGCAAGTTGAGAATGTTTCATATGTGAATCAATTCCAAGGAAACCCGAACTACCGAAATAATTATAATACACCTTATCCTGCTAATAATAAAAATCCACCTGGTTTCTTTCCTGTTAGAGCACCCTTCATTCCAAATTCTTTTAATGCTCAAAATGAAAAGAAGTTTAATCATGAAGAAAGCATCTTAACTTTCATCAAAAATCAAAATGAAGCTAACGATAACATAAAAGCTCAACTTTCTCAAGTATAAAATAATCATCAAGCGTCCATTCAAAACTTAGAGCGCAATGTTACTAAGTTATTCAAACTTGTCGAGGGTAAAGTTCCTGCTGAATCTGAAGTTTCTAAAGAAGTTCGTTTTGAAAACGTGAATGTTATTCGAGAAGTAAATAGGGTTGATGTTCATGAACCTGGTTTGAGGTACTTGTGGGAGTTCGAAATGGGAGAAGAAGAGCATGATCAAGAAATAAAGAAGTTGACTGCTTATGAGGAAGATAAATCAAAAGATGCTAAAGTTCGAGGTCTTGATCGTGATGGAGTAATTTTCATGCATGAGTTGTTTGATGAGAAAGAAGAAGTGGTTGATAAAAGGTTGATGAAAATGATGAAGTTAGTAGTGAAGAAACTAGAAAATCAGAGTGTGATGATTGGTTACCTGATACTATGAAACAGTTGGAAGAAAGGAGAAAAGAAGGTTTCCGTTCACTTTATTCATTCACAATTGATCCCGTAGATCCATATGCGTCACCTGAAATTCCTGTTGTTATGCGTTCTGATCCAGGGGAATTCCAAATCCCTTGCTTAATTCGTGGTCCAATTCCTATTATTGGATTAGCTGATACTGGTTCTAGCATTAATGTTATGCCATTCTCCGTTTATAATCGCTTAGGGTTACCATCATTGGAACCTATTCAAGGGAGTGTTTGTTTTGCTGATAGTCGCTTGCATAAACCATTGGGGATTGTTAAAAAAGTTGAAATTATTGTCAGTTATGCTTTCTATCGAATTGATTTTGTTGTTATGGACATGAAAGAAGATCCGATAACTCCTTTAATCCTAGGATCTCCGTTTCTAGCTACTGCTTGTGCTACCATTAACTATGTTGATAATTCATTAACTATTCGTTATGGTGCTATATTTGAATCTATTTCGTTAGTTCCAAGATCTAAAGTTCTCCGCTCTAATGTAAAGATGGTTAAAGTTGATAAAGAGGATGATGATAACTTTACCGTGGATAGAATAGTAACTGAATTTAAAAAAAGAGCAATATAAGCTTAGCACTGAAGTGAGAAAACATATCCATGAGTTAACTGTCTCATTTGAAATGTCTTTTCGTAGGGAACTTGACACCACATTGAATTTCTTGCAACAGATTAAGTCATTAAATGAGTATGAAAAGAATAAGTGTGAGGAAAATAAGCCTAAGGAGTAATTCCTTTAGAAGAAAAGAGTCGCGCAATCGACTCTATAATCAAAACTACCCATCCCTTTATGTTTATTAAGTTTATGTTTTTTTTCTAAATGTTTTGGTATTTGTTTAATTATTTGATTATCAATGTAAGAGCAATATAGTTCCTAAGTGTTTAAATGTTTAAGTGATGAAACGTTATGAATAAAATATTATGTTTGTGTTATGCTTTGCATTATTTAATATTCTGTCTAGTTATTTATATTCAATTCAAAAGAAGTCCGCAAAAGTGCTCCGCAATCATTTTATGATTCTACAATCAAGTAACGTCACTCTTTCCCTTATTTTTTATGCCTTTCATTTATTACGATTTTATTATTTTAAATGCAATGAGGACAGTGCGTAATCTAAGTGTGGGGAGTGAAGTGATTAATCACTTGAAAGATTTAAGATACTATCAATTTTCCCGAAAAAATTGAAAGAATGGGTATAATTTTAAATTTTTCAAAAGTATAAATTCTTAGTCAAATTTATGTCTTTTTACTAACTTAAATCTTAATAGTAGAACTACTCTCAATTTCGAGATCGGATTACTTGTTTAAGATAAGAAGTTAAAAGACAAAAATTGTGAAAAGATTGCAAACTTATAGCCACTACCATATGGCATAATAAGCATGGATCACTGAGGCCGCAAAAGAGTTCCAAATAAGGGTTAATTTAGAAAAAAATTTCCAAGTGTAAAGCAAATGCTAAGCATGAAAGCAAAAGAAATGAAAAGGAAAAAGAGTCCAATGATGGCCAATAAAAGAAAAGAGTTCCAATGAGAACCATACACTTATAAAAATATACTCTAGAACATAAAAGAGTCCAATGATGACCAATTTGTATAAATCTGGATTAATAAACATTAGGACTACTTGTCCTTGGTCTGGTTCAGACTAGTTCTTGCGAATAATAAAGACTAACTTCTTATTAAGACATATTTTTGACTTTACAATTTTACTTTAATTTTAAACCCATGATATAATTTATAAGGTTTACTTAAGGACAAGTAAAGATTTAAGTGTGGAGAATTTGATAACTCCTAAATATACAGTTTTTTAGTAACATTTTGAGGAGTTATCTTAGTATTTTAGAGTTATTTTAACCCCAAAACACGCTAAAATGGGTAAAAATGGGAAAAAAGTATTTCTAATGATTTTATCAAAGTTATGTATCAAACAGGATCAAAAACACAGGAAATTGTAGAACGGCTATGTAAGACCCAAATATTTGTTGTGTACATAAGCGTAAATAAGATGCTTGAAGTTGGGGTTTTGTTGTACATATTTAAAAGGAGAAAGAATCTAATCTGGGGGAGTGGCGCGCCACGCAGGCCTTTGGCGTGCCGTGCCATTGGTCTGTAATAGATTCCTTTCTCTTTTAATTAGATATTTTGAGGGCAAATTGGTAAATTCACTAAAGGGTCGACTTTAAGGCTCTAGATATAGTTTGGTGAGCCTCATAACACCATTTTCACCTACTTCACCTCTTCCAATTAATTTAGTGAGAGAAAGGGTTTTCTAGAGTGAGAGAACTCAAATCAAGGAAGAAGAAGCCGATTTCGGGTCTAAGTGCAAGCATTAAAGTTGTTCACCTACTTCCTAGCTACATTTTGAGTGTAGAGGTATGCTTTAATCTTAATTTCCTTGTTAATTTGATTAAGGGTTAGGGTTTGGGGTAAATGATGAACTTAAAACCCATTTTTGGGTGAAATTGGGTGTTTTGGGTGAAATTGGGTCATGTAGACACAAAGATGACTAACTAGGGTTTTCAAAGTGTTAGATTGATGTTTATGAACTTAAATTAGTTACTAAATTGCTAGTACACCTATATATATGTAAGTGGGTGTTGTGTGGGTTAGTGGGTGACCCAAAATGTGTATGGTGACTTTAAAATGGTCAAATGGGTTATAATGGACCTAAGTTGGTTAATGGTTGTGAAATATGCATAAACTTTGTATTGAAATGTGTTTTAAACCTATCTTGGCAAATTTTAGGGTTTTGGTGTAAGTTAACCCAATTTTAGGGTTAAGGGTGCAAATGGGTCAAAATTGCACCTTAGGTCAAAATGGCTCTAGAATGAAGTTAGTGGTTGACTACCTTGAATGAATGATTGATATGTGCATAATGTAATAGGTGCGTTACATTGAAGTTGAAAGCTCGGTTATCTCTCTCCAAGACTTTGAGGTGAGTGGGAAATCTATATATGTATGTATAAGATTTACGTGCCGTATTAATGGTGTCACATAGCCGTTTTGTGACCATAGTTGTGAGACATAGCTTTTTTGTCCACGTTTAATATTTATGCACATAGACATGTTTTGTGCATATAGTGGCGAGTAATAGCCGTGTTTTACTCCCACGATGTATTCCGTATTATTTTGTGCACATAGCCGTGTTTGTGTACATGATTGTGAGTAATAGCCGTGTTTTACTCACACATTGATCAAGTGATGCCATAGCCATTTTTGGAACACTTGGGGGTGATGCCATAGCTGTTTTTGGAAAACCTCGGGGGTTAGTATACAATAGCCGTGTTTGGGAGCTAACGGTTGTTATGAACATCGATGACTTATTTCGCGAAGTTATTCCCTTGCGAAGAACTTGGTTAACCATGGTGTATAGTTGTTGACGTTAGCATTTAATTATTATTATGAATATTATGCTATTGATGTTGCTAGTTGTACGGATTGACGATACTAGCTTGTTTATTGAGACGTTATGCGTTTGTATGCGTTATATGATATCGTGGATGCGAGTAGGTAAGTCTTATATGCATGTATATAATTATTCTACTCACTAAGCGTTAGCTTACCCTCTCGTTGTTTACCATTTTATAGGTTCTGGCGTGGATAAGGGTAAGGGCATACGGTTGGATTAAAGATCCCGCTTATTATTAGGGGACGCTTTTTGAATGTGTTAGCTTTTGGAGTTTGACCATGACTTGGGTAGTTTAATCCCAAACACCATGCTCATCGTGTTATTTGGTACTTAAACTTTTTGGTGGTCGAAACTCTCGTTATGTATTAAACTCGTAAAATGGCCGATGTGGGCCCCGCTTTGTAAAACTTATTTTATGTTTGAAAAGTGTTAGTTGTACATATTTGAATTTGTTGTTAAAAGCGTTTTGTCTAATTATGTCGGGAAGTGGCCAATCTTTTTCACGTTTCAAGACTTTTCGGACAGACCAGATCGGCGCGCCGCGCCAGTTGCTGAACAAACAAATTTTTTTTTTTTGATATTTTCTGCGGGTTCGATTGTGGTTTGGTTTGGGTTGTTACAAGTGGTATCAGAGCATGGTCTAAGGGATTTAGGTGACTTAAGATAGGCGCCTAGATTTAGACTTTTTGTGTGCGCGTTATGCGGGACTTGTAGGACTGTGGGTCGGATCGGGTTTTGGTTAGTGCATAGGTTTATGTGAACTAATCATGCGCTATTGTTTTGTGTGGTATTTGAAATCGTCAAGCGAGATAGACGTGGTACTAGTGAGTTAATGCGATGTGCTCGCGTAACAATGATTAGCTACCATTGTTACGGGTTCAAATCGTGTCAAACAAGCGATGTACGACGATTGTTGAGCAAGTTGGTGGTAGTGTGGTGTATATGTATATACATATGTTTTAAGTCCTTTCGTGTTGTTGCTTAATTTACTTCGTTTTATAGAATGAAGATGAGAAATAGACACGACACCAATGATGGAAGTACGAGTGAGGACGTTGAACTCGCGGCCAAGGTTGAGGCTATCTTTAAAAGGCTAAAGAAGGATTTTCTTGACGACGTTCGA
Source organism: Rutidosis leptorrhynchoides (assembly GCF_046630445.1). Taxonomy (NCBI): domain Eukaryota; kingdom Viridiplantae; phylum Streptophyta; class Magnoliopsida; order Asterales; family Asteraceae; genus Rutidosis; species Rutidosis leptorrhynchoides. The sequence continues at coordinate 174,948,693 of NC_092342.1, read as the reverse complement.
AAGGTCTTCCAAGAGTCGGTCGATGGACAAGTGACCGAAATGATCAATGATCGATTGAAAGCAGCAATAGAGGAGGCTTTAGAGGCTAGAAACATTTATCCTCGAGGCGAAGGGGGTGAAGGTACTGGTGGGGGTGGAAGGCGGGACTTCCACTACAAAAATTTCAAGGATACTCATGAAAGGACCCATCCTAATCCTTCCGGACGAAGTCCATAACGATTATAAACGATTCACAATAGTTGATTACATCGCGAGGTACTTGACCTCTATATGATACATTTTACAAATATTGCATTCGTTTTGGAAAAGTCAATCTTTCATTACATCGAAAGTTGACGACATGCATACCATTTCATAATATATCTAACTATAATTGATTTAACAATAATCTTGATAGATTCAACGACTCGAATGCAACGTCTTTTGAAATATGTCATGAATGACTCCAAATAATATCTTTAAAATGAGCAATTGCGCAGCGGAAGATTTCTTTCATACCTGAGAATAAACATGCTTTAAAGTGTCAACCAAAAGGTTGGTGAGTTCATTAGTTTAACATAAATAATCATTTCCATCATTTTAATAGACCACAAGATTTTCATTTTCAGTTCTCATAAATATACGTCCCACACATGGAGACAAAATTCATTCATATGGATTGAACACCTGGTAACCGACATTCACAATATACATATAAGAATATCCCCATCATTCCGGGATCCTCCTTCGGACATGATATAAATTTCGAAGTACTAAAGCATCCGGTACTTTGGATGGGGCTTGTTGAGCCCGATAGATCTATCTTTAGAGTTCGCGTCAATTAGGGTTTCTGTTCCCTAATTCTTAGATTACCAGACGATATAGGGTGATATTCGATTTGATAATCCAACCATAGAATGTAGTTTCGATCACTTGTGTCTATTTCGTAAAGCATTTATAAAAGCAGCGCATGTATTCTCAGTCCCAAAAATATATATTGCAAAAGTATTTAAAAAGGGAATAATGAAACTCACACCTATAAATTATTGCAAAACAGTTATTAAAACATTGCATGTATTCTCAGCCCAAAAATATATATTGCAAAAGTATTTAAAAAGGGAATAATGAAACTCACACCTATAAATTATTGCAAAACAGTTATTAAAACATTGCATGTATTCTCAGCCCAAAAATGTAATAAGTAAAAAGGGAAAATGAAACTCACCTAATGCATTTTGTAGTAAAAATACATATGACGACATTAGACAAACTGAACAATGCAGGGTTGGCCTTGGATTCACGAACCTATATCATTTGTATATACATTAAAATGTATAATCGTATTCGAACAAGTTTGTATTTTATAACTTGAATTATATATTATACTTATTTAGTTTGTGTATATATTTAAAATGTTTAATATCTATATATATTTGGTTATATTAATATACCTCTATATATATATGGTTTGTATTATATAAAAATATTCTTAATTCGTTATATATAAGTATTTATATAAATAATGTTATTATATTTGATATGTTATATATAAACTATTAAAATGATTATAATATATATTAAGTATATGTTAGGCACAAAATATTTATTTGTAACGAAAATGATAGTTTTGATAATAATGAATTACTAATAATAATTACTTTCTTAATATTGATAATACTAATATTAATAACGATATTGTTAAAATTGATACTTATGTTAACAATAATAGTCAAACTAATGATCACGAAAATGATATTTATACTAATATTAATGAGAGTAATAATAACTCGTATTGTTTTATAATAACAATAATAATAATCCTAAACATATTCATAATAATAATAATAGTACTAATAATGGTACAATTACTAATATTTACAAAAATAATAATAAGTTGCATTATTTTGTCACTAATTATAATGTTTATAATGATAATTTTATTATATTCCTAATAATGATAATAATAATAATAATAATAATAACAATAATAATCCTAATACTTAATAATAATAATAATAATACTAAGTAATTATAACTTCTTTAGTAATAATAACAATTATAACAATAATAACTAGTACTAACAATAACAATAACAATAATAATAATAACAAATTAACAATAGTAATAATAATAATAATAATAATAATAATAATAATAATAATAATAATAATAATAATAATAATAATAATAATAATAATAATAATAATAATAATAATAATAATAATAAAAGAAAACTACCTCATATGATTAGGCTAAAAAAAATAACAAGATGTCTGCTTTGGACCAGGATTGAACCTCCATCCTCTCGCTGCTATGATAACCTCACAAACCATCAAACTATTCTATTCTTTCTGATTAGTTCCCATAGCATTTAACCTTAACCCGATCTCATATGTTTTCTTTCTCACCTCTTCTTCTTAATCACAAATCGACCCCTCTTTTAAATATAAAAACAAACGAATTTTTGGTTTAGTAATTGTAATGAAAAGGAACGTTTTATAATTGCCAATATCACTGAACATCAACAACAAAAAAAAAAAATAAATAAAAATACACCTGCTGCTGTAGCGACGGGTTTAAAGAAAAAAAAATGATTTTGCAATCGAGGACGTTATAGGTCATGAGTAAAACATAAAGTAGTTTGCAAATGTCTCATAAAAACAGTTGGAATCCTCAATTCGACTTCAATTGAAACGAGTAACACGAATTTGATTGAAGAATAAAGTTTGACTTTTAAAAACCAAAAGTTTGACTTCGAAATTCGAGTTCGTTTTGAGGAATTGTATCGTGAAATTTTGCAGAGAGATTGAGTGTGCGAATCCTAACAAAACTGTATTTATACATTTTGGAAATTCGTTTGATTTTGAGCTTTGGTTAAAATGAATCAAGAACAGGGCCGACTCTTTTTTTTTATCTGATTTCTATAAAAAAAAAATTTATGTTTTAAATTGATAACCAATTGCAGTGTATTATATGATGTGAAATTTTCTGTTTCTAATGGTGATGAGTACGACTGGTAACAAACTCGACATAATATCACGGACTAGAAGAAAAACAAAGAAAAAATAAACCTTGGATGTTGACTTTAATAAAAAAAAATTGCATCTGATTATTCATAAGTATTTAATTGTATTTATATGTATCTGTAGTTATTTATCTGTTTATATAATATTACTAATCTTTAATGTATTAGTAATAATATTGTTAACATTTATAATCATATGTATAATAATATTAATAATAATGCTAATTATAATAATACTAATTATAATAGTACTAATATTATTAATGATAATAATAATATTGTTAATAATAATAATACTACAATAATTTATATATATCAATTTCTTATTTATAGATTATATATTTAAAATAATATTAATGACTCTATTATTGATATTAATAATAAAAGTAATAACCATATTAATATAACAACTATATATTTAATATATTAGTATCACATTTTTTTTTGATTATATATTAAATAATAATTTATATTAAGTATCAAATTTTTTTATACACTTTAATATATATTACAATATGAAATGTCCCGTTCTTATTGATTAAAAACGTTCCATATTAATTGATTTCGTTGCGAGGTTTTGACCTCTATATGAGACGTTTTTCAAAGACTGCATTCATTTTAAAACAAACCATATCCTTTATTTCATCAATAAAGGTTTAAAAAGCTTTACGTAGATTTTCAAATAATGATAATCTAAAATATCCTGTTTACACACGACCATTACATAATGGTTTACAATACAAATATGTTACAACAAAATATGTTTCTTGAATGCAGTTTTTACACAATATCATACAAGCATGGACTCCAAATCTCGTCCTTATTTAAGTATGCGACAGCGGAAGCTCTTAATAATCACCTGAGAATAAACATGCTTAAAACGTCAACAAAAATGTTGGTGAGTTATAGGTTTAACCTATATATATCAAATCATAATAATAGACCACAAGATTTCATATTTCAATACACATCCCATACATAGAGATAAAAGTCATTCATATGGTGAACACCTGGTAACCGACATTAACAAGATGCATATATAAGAATATCCCCATCATTCCGGGACACCCTTCGGATATGATATAAATTTCGAAGTACTAAAGCATCCGGTACTTTGGATGGGGCTTGTTGGGCCCGATAGATCTATCTTTAGGATTCGCGTCAATTAGGGTGTCTGTTCCCTAATTCTTAGATTACCAGACTTAATAAAAAGGGGCATATTCGATTTCGATAATTCAACCATAGAATGTAGTTTCACATACTTGTGTCTATTTTGTAAATCATTTATAAAACCTGCATGTATTCTCATCCCAAAAATATTAGATTTTAAAAGTGGGACTATAACTCACTTTCACAGATTTTTACTTCGTCGGGAAGTAAGACTTGGCCACTGGTTGATTCACGAACCTATAACAATATATACATATATATCAAAGTATGTTTAAAATATATTTACAACACTTTTTAATATATTTTTATGTTTTAAGTTTATTAAGTCAGCTGTCCTCGTTAGTAACCTACAACTAGTTGTCCACAGTTAGATGTACAGAAATAAATCGATAAATATTATCTTGAATCAATCCACGACCCAGTGTATACGTATCTCAGTATTGATCACAACTCAAACTATATATATTTTGGAATCAACCTCAACCCTGTATAGCTAACTCCAACATTCACATATAGAGTGTCTATGGTTGTTCCGAAATATATATAGATGTGTCGACATGATAGGTCGAAACATTGTATACGTGTCTATGGTATCTCAAGATTACATAATATACAATACAAGTTGATTAAGTTATGGTTGGAATAGATTTGTTACCAATTTTCACGTAGCTAAAATGAGAAAAATTATCCAATCTTGTTTTACCCTTAACTTCTTCATTTTAAATCCATTTTGAGTGAATCAAATTGCTATGGTTTCATATTGAACTCTATTTTATGAATCTAAACAGAAAAAGTATAGGTTTATAGTCAGAACAATAAGTTACAAGTCGTTTTTGTAAAGGTAGTCATTTCAGTCGAAAGAACGACGTCTAGATGACCATTTTAGAAAACATACTTCCACTTTGAGTTTAACCATAATTTTTGGATATAGTTTCATGTTCATAATAAAAATCATTTTCTCAGAATAACAACTTTTAAATCAAAGTTTATCATAGTTTTTAATTAACTAACCCAAAACAGCCCGCGGTGTTACTACGACGGCGTAAATCCGGTTTTACGGTGTTTTTCGTGTTTCCAGGTTTTAAATCATTAAGTTAGCATATCATATAGATATAGAACATGTGTTTAGTTGATTTTAAAAGTCAAGTTAGAAGGATTAACTTTTGTTTGCGAACAAGTTTAGAATTAACTAAACTATGTTCTAGTGATTACAAGTTTAAACCTTCGAATAAGATAGCTTTATATGTATGAATCGAATGATGTTATGAACATCATTACTACCTTAATTTCCTTGGATAAACCTACTGGAAAATAGAAAAATGGATCTAGCTTCAACGGATCCTTGGATGGCTCGAAGTTCTTGAAGCAGAATCATGACACGAAAACAAGTTCAAGTAAGATCATCACTTGAAATAAGATTGTTATAGTTATAGAAATTGAACCAAAGTTTGAATATGATTATTACCTTGTATTAGAATTATAACCTACTGTAAGAAACAAAGATTTCTTGAGGTTGGATGATCACCTTACAAGATTGGAAGTGAGCTAGCAAACTTGAAAGTATTCTTGATTTTATGTAACTAGAACTTTTGGAATTTATGAAGAACACTTAGAACTTGAAGATAGAACTTGAGAGAGATCAATTATATAAAGAAAATTGAAGAATGAAAGTGTTTGTAGGTGTTTTTGGTCGTTGGTGTATGGATTAGATATAAAGGATATGTAATTTTGTTTTCATGTAAATAAGTCATGAATGATTACTCATATTTTTGTAATTTTATGAGATATTTCATGCTAGTTGCCAAATGATGGTTCCCACATGTGTTAGGTGACTCACATGGGCTGCTAAGAGCTGATCATTGGAGTGTATATACCAATAGTACATACATCTAAAAGCTGTGTATTGTACGAGTACGAATACGGGTGCATACGAGTAGAATTGTTGATGAAACTGAACGAGGATGTAATTGTAAGCATTTTTGTTAAGTAGAAGTATTTTGATAAGTGTCTTGAAGTCTTTCAAAAGTGTATGAATACATATTAAAACACTACATGTATATACATTTTAACTGAGTCGTTAAGTCATCGTTAGTCGTTACATGTAAATGTTGTTTTGAAACCTTTAGGTTAACGATCTTGTTAAATGTTGTTAACCCAATGTTTATAATATCAAAAGAGATTTTAAATTATTATATTATCATGATATTATGATGTACGAATATCTCTTAATATGATATATATACATTAAATGTCGTTACAACGATAATCGTTACATATATGTCTTGTTTCAAAATCATTAAGTTAGTAGTCTTGTTTTTACATATGTAGTTCATTGTTAATATACTTAATGATATGTTTACTTATCATAGTATCATGTTAACTATATATATATATATATATCCATATATATGTCATCATATAGTTTTTACAAGTTTTAACGTTCGTGAATCACCGGTCAACTTGGGTGGTCAATTGTCTATATGAAACCTATTTCAATTAATCAAGTCTTAACAAGTTTGATTGCTTAACATGTTGGAAACATTTAATCATGTAAATATCAATCTCAATTAATATATATAAACATGGAAAAGTTCGGGTCACTACAGTACCTACCCGTTAAATAAATTTCGTCCCGAAATTTTAAGCTGTTGAAGGTGTTGACGAATCTTCTAGAAATAGATGCGGGTATTTCTTCTTCATATGATCTTCACGCTCCCAGGTGAACTCGGGTCCTCTACGAGCATTCCATCGAACCTTAACAATTGGTATCTTGTTTTGCTTAAGTCTTTTAACCTCACGATCCATTATTTCGACGGGTTCTTCGATGAATTGGAGTTTTTCGTTGATTTGGATTTCATCTAACGGAATAGTGAGATCTTCTTTAGCAAAACATTTCTTCAAATTCGAGACGTGGAAAGTGTTATGTACAGCCGCGAGTTGTTGAGGTAACTCAAGTCGGTAAGCTACTGGTCCGACACGATCAATAATCTTGAATGGTCCAATATACCTTGGATTTAATTTCCCTCGTTTACCAAATCGAACAACGCCTTTCCAAGGTGAAACCTTAAGCATGACCGTTTCTCCAATTTCAAACTCTATATCTTTTCTTTTACTGTCCGCGTAGCTCTTTTGTCGACTCTGGGTGGTTTTCAATCTTTGTTAAATTTGGATGATTTTCTCGGTAGTTTCTTGTATTATCTCCGGACCCGTAATCTGTCTATCCCCCACTTCACTCCAACAAATCGGAGACCTGCACTTTCTACCATAAAGTGCTTCAAACGGCGCCATCTCAATGCTTGAATGGTAGCTGTTGTTGTAGGAAAATTCTGCTAACGGTAGATGTCGATCCCAACTGTTTCCGAAATCAATAACACATGCTCGTAGCATGTCTTCAAGCGTTTGTATCGTTCTTTCGCTCTGCCCATCAGTTTGTGGATGATAGGCAGTACTCATGTCTAGACGAGTTCCTAATGCTTGCTGTAATGTCTGCCAGAATCTTGAAATAAATCTGCCATCCCTATCAGAGATAATAGAGATTGGTATTCCATGTCTGGAGACGACCTCCTTCAAATACAGTCGTGCTAACTTCTCCATCTTGTCATCTTCTCTTATTGGCAGGAAGTGTGCTGATTTGGTGAGACGATCAACTATTACCCAAATAGTATCAAAACCACTTGCAGTCCTTGGCAATTTAGTGATGAAATCCATGGTAATGTTTTCCCATTTCCATTCCGGGATTTCGGGTTGTTGAAGTAGACCTGATGGTTTCTGATGCTCAGCTTTGACCTTAGAACACGTCAAACATTTTCCTACGTATTTAGCAACATCGGCTTTCATACCCGGCCACCAAAAATGTTTCTTGAGATCCTTGTACATCTTCCCCGTTCCAGGATGTATTGAGTATCTGGTTTTATGAGCTTCTCTAAGTACTATTTCTCTCATATCTCCAAATTTTGGTACCCAAATCCTTTCAGCCCTATACCGGGTTCCGTCTTCCCGAATATTAAGATGCTTCTCCGATCCTTTGGGTATTTCATCCTTTAAATTTCCCTCTTTTAAAACTCCTTGTTGCGCCTCCTTTATTTGAGTAGTAAGGTTATTATGAATCATTATATTCATAGATTTTACTCGAATGGGTTCTCTGTCCTTCCTGCTCAAGGCATCGGCTACCACATTTGCCTTCCCCGGGTGGTAACGAATCTCAAAGTCGTAATCATTCAACAATTCAATCCACCTACGCTGCCTCATATTCAGTTGTTTCTGATTAAATATGTGTTGAAGACTTTTGTGGTCGGTATATATAATACTTTTGACCCCATATAAGTAGTGCCTCCAAGTCTTTAATGCAAAAACAACCGCTCCTAATTCCAAATCATGCGTCGTATAATTTTGTTCGTGAATCTTCAATTGTCTAGACGTATAAGCAATCACCTTCGTTCGTTGCATTAATACACAACCGAGACCTTGCTTTGATGCATCACAATAAATCACAAAATCATCATTCCCTTCAGGCAATGACAATATAGGTGCCGTAGTTAGCTTTTTCTTCAATAACTGAAACGCTTTCTCTTGTTCATCATTCCATTCAAATTTCTTCCCTTTATGCGTTAATGCAGTCAAGGGTTTTGCTATTCTGGAAAAATCTTGGATGAACCTTCTGTAGTAACCAGCTAGTCCTAAAAACTGGCGTATGTGTTTCGGAGTTTTCGGGGTTTCCCACTTTTCAACAGTTTCTATCTTTGCCGGATCCACCTTAGTACCTTCTTTATTCACTATGTGACTGAGGAATTGAACTTCTTCCAACCAAAATGCACACTTTGAAAACTTAGCGTACAATTCTTCCTTCCTCAATACTTCTAACACCTTTCTCAAATGTTCACCGTGTTCTTGGTCATTCTTTGAGTAAATAAGTATGTCATCAATGAAAACAATGACAAACTTGTCAAGGTATGGTCCACACACTCGGTTCATAAGGTCCATGAACACAGCTGGTGCATTAGTTAAACCAAACGGCATGACCATAAACTCGTAATGACCGTAACGTGTTCTGAAAGCAGTCTTTGGAATATCATCTTCTTTCACCCGCATTTGATGATACCCGGAACGTAAGTCAATCTTTGAATAAACAGACGAGCCTTGTAGTTGATCAAATAAGTCGTCGATTCTCGGTAGTGGGTAGCGGTTCTTGATGGTAAGTTTGTTCAACTCTCGGTAGTCGATACACAACCTGAATGTACCATCTTTCTTCTTGACAAACAAAACAGGAGCTCCCCACGGTGATGTGCTTGGTCGAATGAAACCACGCTCTAAAAGTTCTTGTAATTGGCTTTGCAGTTCTTTCATCTCGCTGGGTGCGAGTCTGTAAGGAGCACGAGCTATTGGTGCAGCTCCTGGTACAAGATCTATTTGAAATTCAACAGATCGATGTGGGGGTAATCCCGGTAATTCTTTCGGAAATACATCGGGAAATTCTTTTGCGACGGGAACATCATTGATGCTCTTTTCTTCAGTTTGTACTTTCTCGACGTGTGCTAGAACAGCATAGCAACCTTTTCTTATTAGTTTTTGTGCCTTCAAATTACTAATAAGATGTAGCTTCGTGTTGCCCTTTTCTCCGTACACCATTAAGGGTTTTCCTTTTTCTCGTATAATGCGAATTGCATTTTTGTAACAAACGATCTCTGCTTTCACTTCTTTCAACCAGTCCATACCGATTATCACATCAAAACTCCCTAACTCTACTGGTATCAAATCAATCTTAAATGTTTCGCTAACCAGTTTAATTTCTCGATTCCGACATATATTATCTGCTGAAATTAATTTACCATTTGCTAATTCGAGTAAAAATTTACTATCCAAAGGCGTCAATGGACAACTTAATTTCGCACAAAAATCTCTACTCATATAGCTTCTATCCGCACCCGAATCAAATAAAACGTAAGCAGATTTATTGTCAATAAGAAACGTACCCGTAACAAGCTCCGGGTCTTCCCGTGCCTCTGCCGCATTAATATTGAAAACTCTTCCGCGGCCTTGTCCATTCGTGTTCTCCTGGTTCGGGCAATTTCTAATAATGTGGCCCGGTTTTCCACATTTATAACAAACTACATTGGCATAACTTGCTCCGACACTACTTGCTCCACCATTACTCGTTCCGACACCATTTGTTCCTTTCGTTCTATTAACCCCTGGTCCGTAGACCTCACACTTCGCCGCGCTATGACCATTTCTTTTACACTTGTTGCAAAATTTGGTGCAGAACCCCGAGTGATACTTTTCACACCTTTGGCATAGCTGCTTCTGATTGTTGTTGTTGTTGTTGCGGTTATTATTGTTGTTGGGATGATTGTTGTAGTTGCTGTTGTTGTTGTTGTTGTTGTTGTTGTTGTTGTTGTTGTTGTTGTTGTTGTTGTTGTTGTTGGGCCGTTTGTTGTAGTTGCGATTGATGTTGCGATTGTTGGGATAATTGTTGCGATTATTGTTGTAATTGCTGTTGTTGTTGTATTGGTGATTCTTATCACCGTTTTCCTCCCACTTTCTTTTGACTTGCTTCACATTGGCCTCTTCAGCAGTCTGTTCTTTAATTCTTTCTTCAATCTGGTTCACTAGTTTGTGAGCCATTCTACATGCCTGTTGTATGGAGGCGGGCTCGTGTGAACTTATATCTTCTTGGATTCTTTCTGGTAATCCTTTCACAAATGCGTCGATCTTCTCTTCCTCATCTTCGAATGCTCCCGGACACAATAGGCATAATTCTGTGAATCGTCTTTCGTACGTGGTAATATCAAATCCTTGGGTTCGTAACCCTCTAAGTTCTGTCTTGAGCTTATTGACCTCGGTTCTGGGACGGTACTTCTCGTTCATCAAGTGCTTGAATGCTGACCACGGTAGTGCGTACGCATCGTTTTGTCCCACTTGCTCTAGATAGGTATTCCACCATGTTAACGCAGAACCTGTGAAGGTATGCGTAGCGTACTTCACTTTGTCCTCTTCAGTACACTTACTTATGGCAAACACCGATTCGACCTTCTCGGTCCACCGTTTCAATCCGATCGGTCCTTCGGTTCCATCAAATTCCAAAGGTTTGCAGGCAGTGAATTCTTTGTAGGTGCATCCTACACGATTTCGTGTACTGCTAGATCCAAGGTTATTGTTGTATGTAGTGCAGCCTGTACTGTTGCTATGTTTGAAGCTAGAAAAGTACGGAATTCCTTTTCATTCATATTCACGGTGTGTCGAGTAGTCGGTGCCATTTCCTTCAAAATAGTCAAATGGAACAAGTTAATCATACAGAATATTAAGAGTAGTTAATAGTATTTCGTAGCATAATATGAACTCATTTATAAAAGCTTTTTCTTCATATTAGCGTTTTATAAGTTTAAATTCGGGTAGTACCTACCCGTTAAGTTCATACTTAGTAGCTAATATACAATTCAACTACTACAATTCTATATGAAAAACTGATTATAATAATATTTCGCGTTCAAACTTTTTCACAAAATTTTACAAACTTACAATACCGCTTATTTTACATATAGCATGAAATATAGCACACAATAAATTTGATACAAGATGGTTGTGAAGATAATTCTAGCTAGTACACAAGTCGTTCAGCAAAGGCAATAAAGACACGTAATTCATACGTCCAGAAACAAGTCATACATTCTGGTTTTACTAGGATTACTTCCCATCCTTGGTCTTGTGGAACATAACCGTTATGGCCGTTGATAAGACAGCGTGTTGTAACGTCGTCAAAGGGACGAGGGTTACGTAATGTCCAACAGTCCCGTAACAATCTAAAAACCTCATTTCTTACCCCAATTACCGACTCCGTCACTTGTGGGAACGTTTTGTTTAATAGTTGTAGCCCGATGTTCTTGTTCTCACTTTGGTGAGAAGCGAACATTACTAATCCGTAAGCATAACATGCTTCTTTATGTTGCATGTTAGCCGCTTTTTCTAAATCACGAAGTCCAATATTCGGATATTTTTAGTCAAAATAATTTCTTAACCCATTGCGTAAAATATCATTTGGGTTCCCCGCAATATATGCGTCAAAGTAAACACATCGTAACTTATGGATTTCCCAATGTGATATCCCCCATCTTTCGAACGAAAGCCTTTTATAAACCAAGGCATTCTTGGAACGTTCTTCGAATGTCTTACAAACTGATCTCGCCTTAAATAGTTGTGCCGAAGAATTCTGACCGACTCTAGACAAGATTTCATCAATCATGTCTCCGGGTAGGTCTCTTAAAATATTGGGTTGTCTATCCATTTTGTGTTTTTATACTATAAAATAGACAAGAGTTAGATTCATAAAAAAAATACTTATTAATACAAGCAATTTTTACATATATCATAAAGCATAAGCACACTATATTACTTATATTACACCACACGAATACAACTATCTTATTCCGACTCGCTTGTTTCTTCTTCTTCGGTTTTGGTTCGTTTTGCCAAGTTTCTAGGGATATATGATGTTCCCCTAATACGAGCCATCGTTATCCACATTGGTTTAGAAAAACCTGGTGGTTTAGAGGTTCCCGGGTCATTGTTACAACTTAAGGACTTCGGGGGTTGACGATACATATAAAGTTCATCGGGGTTGGAATTAGATTTCTCTATTTTTATGCCCTTTCTCTTATTATTTTCTTTTGCCTTTTTAAATTCAGTTGGGGTAATTTCTATAACATCATCGGAATTCTCGTCGGAATTCGATTCATCGGAGAATTGGTAATCCTCCCAATATTTTGCTTCCTTGGCGGAAACACCATTGACCATAATTAACCTTGGTCGGTTGGTTGAGGATTTTCTTTTACTTAACCGTTTTATTATTTCCCCCACCGGTTCTATTTCTTCATCCGGTTCCGATTCTTCTTCCAGTTCCGATTCTTCTTCTGGTTCCGACTCTTCTTCCGGTTCCTCTTCGGGAACTTGTGAATCAGTCCACGAATCATTCCAATTTACATTTGACTCTTCATTATTATTAGGTGAGTCAATGGGACTTGTTCTAGAGGTAGACATCTATCACATAATATCAAACACGTTAAGAGATTAATATATCACATAATATTCACATGTTAAAAATATATAGTTTCCAACAAAATTTGTTAAGCAATCACTTTTCAAGTAAACACGGTCGAAGTCCAGACTCACTAATGCATCCTAACAAACTAGATAAGACACACTAATGCAAAATTCTGGTTCTCTAAGACCAACGCTCGGATACCAACTGAAATGTCCCGTTCTTATTGATTAAAAACGTTCCATATTAATTGATTTCGTTGTGAGGTTTTGACCTCTATATGAGACGTTTTTCAAAGGAGGCATTCATTTTAAAACAAACCATATCCTTTATTTCATCAATAAAGGTTTAAAAAGCTTTACGTAGATTATCAAATAATGATAATCTAAAATATCCTGTTTACACACGACCATTACATAATGGTTTACAATACAAATATGTTACAACAAAATAAGTTTCTTGAATGCAGTTTTTACACAATATCATACAAGCATGGACTCCAAATCTCGTCCTTATTTAAGTATGCGACAGCGGAAGCTCTTAATAATCACCTGAGAATAAACATGCTTAAAACGTCAACAAAAATGTTGGTGAGTTATAGGTTTAACCTATATATATCAAATCATAATAATAGACCACAAGATTTCATATTTCAATACACATCCCATACATAGAGATAAAAGTCATTCATATGGTGAACACCTGGTAACCGACATTAACAAGATGCATATATAAGAATATCCCCATCATTCCAGGACACCCTTCGAATATGATATAAATTTCGAAGTACTAAAGCATCCGGTACTTTGGATGCGGCTTGTTGGGCCCGATAGATCTATCTTTAGGATTCGCGTCAATTAGGGTGTCTGTTCCCTAATTCTTAGATTACCAGACTTAATAAAAAGGGGCATATTCGATTTCGATAATTCAACCATAGAATGTAGTTTCACGTACTTGTGTCTATTTTGTAAATCATTTATAAAACCTGCATGTATTCTCATCTCAAAAATATTAGATTTTAAAAGTGGGACTATAACTCACTTTCACAGATTTTTACTTCGTCGGGAAGTAAGACTTGGCCACTGGTTGATTCACGAACCTATAACAATATATACATATATATCAAAGTATGTTTAAAATATATTTACAACACTTTTTAATATATTTTGATGTTTTAAGTTTATTAAGTCAGCTGTCCTCGTTAGTAACCTACAACTAGTTGTCCACAGTTAGATGTACAGAAATAAATCGATAAATATTATCTTGAATCAATCCACGACCCAGTGTATACGTATCTCAGTATTGATCACAACTCAAACTATATATATTTTGGAATCAACCTCAACCCTGTATAGCTAACTCCAACATTCACATATAGAGTGTCTATGGTTGTTCCGAAATATATATAGATGTGTCGACATGATAGGTCGAAACATTGTATACGTGTCTACGGTATCTCAAGATTACATAATATACAATACAAGTTGATTAAGTTATGGTTGGAATAGATTTGTTACCAATTTTCACGTAGCTAAAATGAGAAAAATTATCCAATCTTGTTTTACCCATAACTTCTTCATTTTAAATCCGTTTTGAGTGAATCAAATTGCTATGGTGTCATATTGAACTCTATTTTATGAATCTAAACAGAAAAAGTATAGGTTTATTGTCGGAACAATAAGTTACAAGTCGTTTTTGTAAAGGTAGTCATTTCAGTCGAAAGAACGACGTCTAGATGACCATTTTAGAAAACATACTTCCACTTTGAGTTTAACCATAATTTTTGGATATAGTTTCATGTTCATAATAAAAATCATTTTCTCAGAATAACAACTTTTAAATCAAAGTTTATCATAGTTTTTAATTAACTAACCCAAAACAGCCCGCGGTGTTACTACGACGGCGTAAATCCGGTTTTACGGTGTTTTTCGTGTTTCCAGGTTTTAAATCATTAAGTTAGCATATCATATAGATATAGAACATGTGTTTAGTTGATTTTAAAAGTCAAGTTAGAAGGATTAACTTTTGTTTGCGAACAAGTTTAGAATTAACTAAACTATGTTCTAGTGATTACAAGTTTAAACCTTCGAATAAGATAGCTTTATATGTATGAATCGAATGATGTTATGAACATCATTACTACCTTAATTTCCTTGGATAAACCTACTGGAAAAGAGAAAAATGGATCTAGCTTCAACGGATCCTTGGATGGCTCGAAGTTCTTGAAGCAGAATCATGACACGAAAACAAGTTCAAGTAGATCATCACTTGAAATAAGATTGTTATAGTTATAGAAATTGAACCAAAGTTTGAATATGATTATTACCTTGTATTAGAATGATAACCTACTGTAAGAAACAAAGATTTCTTGAGGTTGGATGATCACCTTACAAGATTGGAAGTGAGCTAGCAAACTTGAAAGTATTCTTGATTTTATGTAACTAGAACTTTTGGAATTTATGAAGAACACTTAGAACTTGAAGATAGAACTTGAGAGAGATCAATTAGATGAAGAAAATTGAAGAATGAAAGTGTTTGTAGGTATTTTTGGTCGTTGGTGTATGGATTAGATATAAAGGATATGTAATTTTGTTTTCATGTAAATAAGTCATGAATGATTACTCATATTTTTGTAATTTTATGAGATATTTCATGCTAGTTGCCAAATGATGGTTCCCACATGTGTTAGGTTTGAAGACCCGTCCTAATCCATCCGGACGAAGTCCATATTGATTATAAACGATTCAAAACAGTTGATTTCATCGCGAGGTATTTGACCTCTATATGATATATTTTACAAACATTGCATTCGTTTTTGAAAAGACAATCTTTCATTACAACGAAAGTTGTTGGCATGCATACCATTTTATAATATATCTAACTATAACTGATTTAATAATAATCTTGATGACCTCAACGACTCGAATGCAACGTCTTTTGAAATATGTCATGAATGACTCCAAGTAATATCTTTAAAATGAGCAAATGCACAGCGGAAGGTTTCTTTCATACCTGAGAATAAACATGCTCTAAAGTGTCAACCAAAAGGTTGGTGAGTTCATTAGTTTAACATAAATAATCATTTCAATATTTTAATAGACCACAAGATTTCATATTTCCATTTCTCATAAACATACGTCCCATGCATAGAGACAAAATATCATTCATATGGATTGAACACCTGGTAATCGACATTCACAATATGTATATAAGAATATCCCCATCATTCCGGGATCCGCCTTTGGACATGATATTAATTTCGAAGTACTAAAGCATCCGGTACTTTGGATGGGGCTTGTTGGCCCAGATAGATCTATCTTTAGAGTTCGCGTCAATTAGGGTGTCTGTTCCCTAATTCTTAGATTACCAGACTTAATAAAAAGGGGCATATTCGATTTCGATAATTCAACCATAGAATGTAGTTTCACATACTTGTGTCTATTTCGTAAAACATTTATAAAAGCATTTCATGTATTCGCAGTTCAAAATGTATATCAAAAGCATTTAATAAAGCAGTTGTAAAAGTAGCGCATGTATTCTCAGTCCCAAAAATGTAAAGAGTAAAAGGGAATCAAATGAAACTCACGCTTATAAATATTGTAAAACAGTTAATAAAACATTTGCATGTATTCTCAGCCCAAAAATGTAATGAGTAAAAAGGGAGTAAATGAAAAACTCACCTAATGTATTTTGTAGTAAAAATACATATGACGACATTAAACAATTGAACAATGCAGGGTTAGCCTCGGATTCACGAACCTATATCATTTGCATAAACATTAATACCTATAATTGTAATCGAATAAATATATATAACTTTCTTAGTTACATCGTTTATTATGTTAATAACTTATATGTTTTGTGTATTTATTATATATATTTTAACTAATTAAGATATTAAGTTTGTTATGTTTATATATTAAATATATTTATATATATTTATATATTCATATATATATATATATATATATATATATATATATATATATATATATATATATATATATATATATTATTTGTTTGTTTAAAACAGTATTTTAATAATACTAAGATATTATTAGTAGTACTAAAAGTAATAATAATGATAATAATAATAATAATAATAATAATAATAATAATAATAATAATAATAATAATAATAATAATAATAATAATAATAATAATAATAATAATAATAATAATAATAATAATAATAATAATAATAATAATAATAGATATGATATTAATGATAATACTACCTTAAATGTGAAGCTTCCATGGAAAGAAAAAAAATAATGTCGCGACCTAGACTCGAACCCATGACCTCTCGCTCAATCATAAACACCCATGACCACTCCTCCAATTATGTATTTCTGATTTATACTTATCTCATCTCTATATAACCCGTATTTCTATTTCAAGCTCGAATCAGCTCAATCACACTTGGCCCAACACGAGACACAAGTATTCGGCCCAACAGGAAACACAAGCATTCGGTCCAACAGGCCCAAGCTTTTTAGCACAGCCCAGCTTCTTCTGATAAATAATAAAAAAATGTGGCGGCCTGGGTTCGAACCCAGGACCTTCTGCTTAACAAACACTACACTAAACCATGGAACCGTCAGTTGCTTTAGTAACAATTCGCCTGCCTAAACATTTATCATATACGAAACTGTTTATCATTCTCATCTTCATAACCTATGTTAACAACGAATTAATATTTTTATCAGATCATCACCATAAACATGTTCATCATCATCTTATCACAATCTTAATCATTATCATACAATGTTTCATCGTCATATACATCAAACTCGTCATCATAGTCAACTTAATTCATCTAATGTTTCGTTTTTAGTTCCACCGAAAAAAAAATATCAACTTAATTCACCTAATACTCCAACTAATTATCATCATGACTACTTAAATAAAAAGAAAGGAAATGTCCCTTTGAATAGCCCAATCATGTCGGCCATCAAACCCCACCATGTTCCATATGCCAACTTTTGAAAAGAGAAACAAAAATAAAAATAAAAATCGTGTATTATATAATAGTATCAAGTTGTCTAAACCTTTAGCCTTGTGAGTAAAATAACTCATCTTATTGCTTTAAATTAAGCAGCACCTTTCTTGTTGTACAAAAACTGAAGAAGAAACAAAGTGGGTTTTTGTTAGTGTGTTTGTCTTGTTCACGTCAACTTCAGAATCAATGAGAAGAAAATAAATATTTTGTTTCTATGGTTGTATGGTAGTTGAAGGTGGTGCTAGAAAGTGATATGAGTGGTGACTTTGGTGGTGGATTCGACATCATAACAGTGACAAAATAGAAGATTTGTAGCGACAACAGTAATAGTGCAGGTGGTTGTGGTTTGTTGGTTTGAACACGAATCAGAAAGATAGAAATAACAGGTGATCGTTAACGGTGTGTGATGTTAAAAGGTTTGATGTTAGTTTCGTTGATATTGTATGTCGAACCAGAAAATGGTGATGGTTCGAATAGCAAAAGTATTAGTAGAAGTTCGTAGCAATAACAGAAATACATCGTTCGGTATAAGGTGGTAAATTTGGTGATGAGTTTCATCATTTTTCAACAACCGAAGGTGGTGTTGGATTGGTACCCGGAGCCGAAACAGAAGACGGAATAATAACAACACACGAAGTGGGTTTATGTTTTTCGATGGTCATTACACGGAAACACTTAAAAATACCTCAACGTGTATCAACAAGGAAATAGCAATCGGGTTTCGTGGATAGCGTAAACGAATGAGATTATGGTGGGTTTTGTGGTGTGCTCGTTTTGTTGAAGATGGTGTTGAGTGCTGGTGTGAAGATGGAGGTTAATGTTTATAGTTCACCAAAAATAAAAACTAAGAAAGGTGGTAGATAAGAAGTTGGTGTCGATAGATTTAAGTACCCAGTACACACAAAAATATAAACAATTAAAAAGAGGAAAAGACTTCTAACAGAATTTGTTAGTTTGTGAATAACTTAGAATCAAATGGTACAGTTTAGGTGACATAAAGCAATACTCCTACAGTATGAAAATGATAGAGAACATAATATGAAATTTATTTGTATCTAACTTTCTCATATATATGTTGGATCGAATTATGTTCATATTATATATATATATATATATATATATATATATATATATATATATATATATATATATATATATATATATATATATATATATAAATATTCTGTATATATATATATATTTGTTTGTATATATGATTATATATATATATATTTATATAATTCATAAATTCTAATATCTATAATGTTATTATTAATAAATACTAATACAAATGAATATTTCAAAATACTAATAATAATAATAATAATTGTATTAATAATAATTATAAATAGTAGTGATATTAAGAGTCGTAAATTGATAATTTAATAGGTTTACCAATAACAAAGAACATAAAATGATAACAAGTATTAATATCAATATTAATGTTGATAATAATTTTAATGAAAGTAATGATCATAATTTTAGTATAACATTATACTTTAACTTATAAATACATATAATACCCTGACCTTAGACTTCATATTTATTTATATGGTAATCTATTTGAATATTTTATACGTGTTACAATATACATATAATATTACTTATACATAGTAATCATATGTATTTATATATATATATATATATATATATAATTGTTTTAGATTACATTTAATTATTTTGTATCGCATTTTACATATTTAGTTCTATTATTTATTTTATAAATTCAAATTATTATATATACAAACATTCATATGTACACATATTTATTTTCAACAATTGTTCGTGAATCGTCAGGCATGGTCAAAGGGTATTTGCATATATAAAATAGTTTAAAATTTTTAAGATTCAACATTACAGACTTTGCTTATCGTGTCGAAACCATACAAGATTCAAGTTTAACTTTGTGTCGAAAATTCCCGGGTCATCACATTAGGTGACTCACATGGGCTGCTAAGAGCTGATCATTGGAGTGTATATACCAATAGTACATACATCTAAAAGCTGTGTATTGTACGAGTACGAATACGGGTGCATACGAGTAGAATTGTTGATGAAACTGAACGAGGATGTAATTGTAAGCATTTTTGTTAAGTAGAAGTATTTTGATAAGTGTCTTGAAGTCTTTCAAAAGTGTATGAATACATATTAAAAAACTACATGTATATACATTTTAACTGAGTCGTTAAGTCATCGTTAGTCGTTACATGTAAATGTTGTTTTGAAACCTTTAGGTTAACGATCTTGTTAAATGTTGTTAACCCAATGTTTATAATATCAAAAGAGATTTTAAATTATTATATTATCATGATATTATGATGTACGAATATCTCTTAATATGATATATATACATTAAATGTCGTTACAACGATAATCGTTACATATATGTCTCGTTTCAAAATCATTAAGTTAGTAGTCTTGTTTTTACATATGTAGTTCATTGTTAATATACTTAATGATATGTTTACTTATCATAGTATCATGTTAACTATATATATATATATATATATATATATATATATATATATATATATATATATATATATATATATATATATATATATCCATATATATGTCATCATATAGTTTTTACAAGTTTTAACGTTCGTGAATCACCGGTCAACTTGGGTGGTCAATTGTCTATATGAAACCTATTTCAATTAATCAAGTCTTAACAAGTTTGATTGCTTAACATGTTGGAAACATTTAATCATGTAAATATCAATCTCAATTAATATATATAAACATGGAAAAGTTCGGGTCACTACACAATATACATATTATAATTTTCATAGATAGAGATCATATATTTATATATAAATTCATTCTACTATTAATTTAATTTTTCAAATATTATTTTTCATTTTTTTTTTTGAAGTATACTTTATTAGTTCACAATTATATATACACTTATATATATATATATATATATATATATATATATATATATATATATATATATATATATATATATATATATATACATATACATATTTCTATATATATATTTGCATATTTATTTACACACAATTGTTCGTGAATCGTCGGGCATAGTCCAAGGTTAAATAATTTCATGTAAACAGTTTCAAAAGTTTTAAGACTCAACATTACAAACTTTGCTTATCGTATCGAAACCATATAAAGATTAAGTTTAAATTTGGTCGGAAATTCCCGGGTCATCACAGTACCTACCCGTTAAAGAAATTTCGTCCCGAAATTTGAGTGAGGTGTTCATGGCTAACAATAAAATTATTTTCATGACGAATATGAGTTGATAAATTGAGTTTTTATCATCATTGAGTAATATGGATAAAATAATTCGATTATTCGAAAAGTACGAATAAAGCTATCACCAAATAGTGAAATAGGAAAGTAAAGATTCATCTTAACTTTAGACAGAGTCAGGGTTAAATTCCGGAATTCAATGGATTTAAAGAAAATCTTCGAAATCTAAAGGATTTGATTCTTCGGCGAGTAAGGAAAATTAAGATCTCTAAAATTAAATACGGTGATCCGCCTCGATTACTCTGTCTGATATTTTCACTATAAATTAAATTCTTTCGTTCCAATATTCTCACCATTCCTATACTTTCTTTCTTAGTTCATACATCCAAAAGATTATGAAAATGTTTAATCCCGTTCTAATCCTTGATATTTTCCTAATTATCATTTCTGTCATCCATCTTTTCAATCTTCCACCAGAAAAACTTGTTTACTTCTACTATTACCTTGGGGTGATACTATTCTTAATTATACCGTGTCTTTATATTGTTATTCGTATTAATATCCATGGTTTTGTAATTTATGCGTTGTTGTTAGATTTTATATCTTCCCTTATATTTCAATGTCCCTGCTTCTGTCTCCTATAATTATTGTCATCCACCGTTAATGCGGTCTCTTATTTGCTGCGATTTATACCCTCTTTCTATTTCGGAGCTTCATGCTTTAGTTTACTTTTCGCAAGTAATGTTCCAGAATTCGTAAGTATGGAGTTTTGAATGAACATAATGTTCTAAGCAAGAAAGAACGTAATAGCATGATTTGATTTGTCAAATTACCAGAATCACTGAGAACAGAACTATCAAGAATATATTTTCTTGATATGTTCAGAAGTTAATTTGAATGAAAGAGTTATGTGACATGACACATGATGACGTTATAATCTGTGAATCATCATGTTCCATTTAGAAACTCAGCATGACTTACTGTAATATAATCACATTGATCAAGTGTCATTATATTATACTATCTCATGCATCAGTTCTCAACATTACTTCAATAATATTCATATTTTAAGCTCGAAAGTTTACAGAATATAGAAACTAACAGTTTCTATATGATGTAACACTGATATCAGGAAGAGATTAATGATTTCAGATAAAAATAGTTATGAAAATATCTTCAGAAATATGGAGGATATTTATAATGAAAGATACGATGATATATTGGAATTTCTAATATCGATAGATGATGAAGACTATTATCCGCAAGGGTTTAGAGTAATGAGCAAAATATTCGCTAAGGATTTCAGCAGACATTGAATCATTTAGATTCTTTGAAGTCAAACTTATTCTTTGTGATTTGTCCACGGCTTCTTTCATAGTTTCGCATAATCCGCTTTTCGGTACTAAATTTTTTTTTTATTGAATGTTTCCAATATAATGATACACAGGAAGCACGAGGAGGTATATAATTTCGAACGAGAATATTTATGAAAATATCCTCAGAAATATTGAAGATATTGATGATGATATTTTGGAATTTCTAAGTTCGATGGTTGATGGAGAAAGATTTTCCGCAAGATTTTAACATGACTTCTGAGCAAGATATTCTCTAAAGATTTCCACGGATCCAGAATTACCTGAATTCTTTGAATATAAGGTTTGGTCCTTGTATTTGTCCTTGGTCTCCTTCATGGGTAGCTCAATCTGTTTTTCAATACCCAATTTTTTATCGAGCGTTCCTAACACTCCTTTCTTTATCATCAAACTTTTGGTTGTTTAGACCATCTACCATTTTTTTGTTTCCTCTGCATACATGTCTCAGACTCGATCACAACTCAAATTATATATATTATTATAGAATCAACCTCAACCCTGTATAGAGAACTCGATCATTACTGCATATAGAGTGTCTATGGTTATTCCAAATAATATATATAAATGCGTCGATATGATATGTCAAAACCTTGTATACGTGTCCCGATATTTAAGGTGCAAAAAATAAATACAGAAATTAAATGACAATAAATAAAGTGCGTAAAGTAAATAACAGAAATTAAATGACGATAAATAAAATTGCGAGAGTATAAATTGTGATAATTAAACTGCGATAAATAAATTAAATGGTAATAAGGAATTAACAGTTAGCTAGGAACAGTTAGCTAGGATTTTGTTAGCGTGGATTCTTAATAGAATTTCATGTTGTTAATTAGTCTGTTTCTAATCAATTTTTATTGTATTTATTATTTCTTCATTATGCCACTTGTTGGATTTTGGTAAGTCAAAATCCAAATATGAAATTGAATTTGAATGAAAATGATTATTCTGTGTTGAACGGATTCGTATATCGGTGGATGTAGGTAGGATAGTAAATGACTTGTTGAATCAGCTTCGAAGAATGTACAGTGTAACTTATTACTGTGAAATCTGAATACTTCTCGGGTATTACCTACCCGTTAAAATATTTTCACCATTAACAGTTTGTACAAGAGAATTTTTAATTACAATCTTTATGAAAACATATATACATATATATTTTCTTCAGATGTATTCATGGATTTAATGAGTTAATATGATATTAAACTCATTTGCTTTTTGGTTGGAACTAGAATAAATAATCTCTAAAACTTTAGAGATTACATATTCGCCATGTCAAACGAAGATAAATGAGGTAGAACGATACGTAGAACGAAGATCATACTCAAAGTACATATAATGATATTGAAGCAGGGATTGTTGATGGTACTGGTGCTGTTATTGATTGTACTGTTGGTGCCAGTGATGTTGCTGAAGCTGGTACATTTTGCACCATATTCTCCGAATTGATTATTCGAGCGCGAAATTTGTTGACTTATTACTCCAGGATGATTGTCGGTCGGAACGAGCAGATGAATAAGGTTCAGAATTATGGATAGAATATGATCTTGTCGAGTTACCCTGGAAATGAGACCGAAATGGTGTCGCGAATAGGTTCGCAGGTAAACGCTTCAGGTTCATTGTCAAGAGGTAAATTCGGTTGGTGGGTGGAAAGGATCGCCTTCCTCTCGTCTCCATCGGTTAAGTCGACTACGAACCCATCAGATGAATTGATAATGGCTGATTGGTTGATTCATTCTGGTGACTCTGCTTTCGGAGCTTAGTTGAAACTCCATATCGGAATAGTTGTCGGAATCCAAGGATTTCGAATTAGTTGAGGGATTCATCTCGTACGATCAGATGAAGGATTTTCGATAAGAAATAGATTATAGAATGTAGATTAGTACCCTACAATACATAATTTACATATGCATGTATAATACTAAAATCCAATAAGTTACGGAGGAATCTACGGAAGCTGTCAGGCAAAGGTAACAATAACAGGTACGCTAAAATATGAATTGTCAGATAGGCTAAGATATGAATTGTCTGTAAACTATTCATGCAGTCAATGCAGTAAAACGTGTCTAGACTAAGAATAATGAGCAGGTAATTTTCTAAGGATGATAAGTAGATGATTTTCGACAAAAATGATAAGCAAAACTTTTGACATGCAGACACGGTCGAAGTCCAGACTCACTAATGCATCCTAACGACTATCAGTTAGACATACTAATGCAAGACCTGGTTCACTAATACCACCGCTCTGATACCAACTGAAAGGACCCGTCCTAACCCATCCGGACGAAGTCCATAACGATTATAAACGATTCACAATAGTTGATTACATCGCGAGGTACTTGACCTCTATATGATACATTTTACAAACATTGCATTCGTTTTTGAAAAGTCAATCTTTAATTACATCGAAAGTTGACGACATGCATACCATTTCATAATATATCTAACTATAATTGATTTAACAATAATCTTGATAGATTCAACGACTCGAATGCAACGTCTTTTGAAATATGTCATGAATGACTCCAAATAATATCTTTAAAATGAGCAATTATGCAGCGGAAGATTTCTTTCATACCTGAGAATAAACATGCTTTAAAGTGTCAACCAAAAGGTTGGTGAGTTCATTAGTTTAACATAAATAATCATTTCCATCATTTTAATAGACCACAAGATTTTCATTTTCAGTTCTCATAAATATACGTCCCACACATGGAGACTAAATTCATTCATATGGATTGAACACCTGGTAACCGACATTCACAATATACATATAAGAATATCCCCATCATTTCGGGATCCTCCTTCGGACATGATATAAATTTCAAAGTACTAAAGCATCCGGTACTTTGGATGGGGCTTGTTGAGCCCGATAGATCTATCTTTAGAGTTCGCGTCAATTAGGGTTTCTATTCCCTAATTCTTAGATTACCAGACTATATAGGGTGATATTCGATTTGATAATCCAACCATAGAATGTAGTTTCGATCACTTGTGTCTATTTCGTAAAGCATTTATAAAAGCAGCGCATGTATTCTCAGTCCCAAAAATATATATTGCAAAAGTATTTAAAAAGGGAATAATGAAACTCACACCTATAAATTATTGCAAAACAGTTATTAAAACATTACATGTATTCTCAGCCCAAAAATATATATTGCAAAAGTATTTAAAAAGGGAATAATGAAACTCACACCTATAAATTATTGCAAAACAGTTATTAAAACATTGCATGTATTCTCAGCCCAAAAATGTAATAAGTAAAAAGGGAAAATGAAACTCACCTAATGCATTTTGTAGTAAAAATACATATGACGACATTAGACAAACTGAACAATGCAGGGTTGGCCTCGGATTCACGAACCTATATCATTTGTATATACATTAAAATGTATAATCGTATTCGAACAAGTTTGTATTTTATAACTTGAATTATATATTATACTTATTTAGTTTGTGTATATATTTAAAATGTTTAATATCTATATATATTTGGTTATATTAATATACCTCTATATATATATGGTTTGTATTATATAAAAATATTCTTAATTCATTATATATAAGTATTTATATAAATAATGTTATTATATTTGATATGTTATATATAAACTATTAAAATGATTATAATATATATTAAGTATATGTTAGGCACAAAATATTTATTTGTAACGAAAATGATAGTTTTGATAATAATGAATTACTAATAATAATTACTTTTTTAATATTGATAATACTAATATTAATAACGATATTGTTAAAATTGATACTTATGTTAACAATAATAGTAAAACTAATGATCACGAAAATGATATTTATACTAATATTAATGAGAGTAATAATAACTCGTATTGTTTTATAATAACAATAATAATAATCCTAAACATATTCATAATAATAATAATAGTACTAATAATGGTACAATTACTAATATTTACAAAAATAATAATAAGTTGCATTATTTTGTCACTAATTATAATGTTTATAATGATAATTTTATTATGTTCCTAATAATGATAATAATAATAACAATAATAATCCTAATACTTAATAATAATAATAATAATAATACTAAGTAATTATAACTTCTTTAGTAATAATAACAATTATAACAATAATAACTAGTACTAACAATAACAATAACAATAATAATAATAACAAATTAACAATAGTAATAATAATAATAATAATAATAATAATAATAATAATAATAATAATAATAATAATAATAATAATAATAATAATAATAATAATAATAATAATAATAATAATAATAATAATAATAATAATAATAATAATAATAATAATAATAAAAGAAAACTACCTCATATGATTAGGCTAAAAAAAATAACAAGATGTCTGCTTTGGACCAGGATTGAACCTCCATCCTCTCGCTGCTATGATAACCTCACAAACCATCAGACTATTCTATTCTTTCTGATTAGTTCCCATAGCATTTAACCTTAACCCGATCTCATATGTTTTCTTTCTCACCTCTTCTTCTTAATCACAACTGAAATCGACCCCTCTTTTAAATATAAAAACAAACGAATTTTTGGTTCAGTAATTGTAATGAAAAGGAACGTTTTATAATTGCCAATATCACTGAACATCAACAACAAAAAAAAATAATAAATAAAAATACACCTGCTGCTGTAGCGACGGGTTTAAAGAAAAAAAAATGATTTTGCAATCGAGGACGTTATAGGTCATGAGTAAAACATAAAGTAGTTTGCAAATGTCTCATAAAAACAGTTGGAATCCTCAATTCGACTTCAATTGAAACGAGTAACATGAATTTGATTGAAGAATAAAGTTTGACTTTTAAAAACCAAAAGTTTGACTTCGAAATTCGAGTTCGTTTTGAGGAATTGTATCGTGAAATTTTGCAGAGAGATTGAGTGTGCGAATCCTAACAAAACTGTATTTATACATTTTGGAAATTCATTTGATTTTGAGCTTTGGTTAAAATGAATCAAGAACAGGGCCGACTCTTTTTTTTTTATCTGATTTCTATAAAAAAAAATTTCTGTTTTAAATTGATAACCAATTGCAGTGTATTATATGATGTGAAATTTTCTGTTTCTAATGGTGATGAGTACGACTGGTAACAAACTCGACATAATATCACGGACTAGAAGAAAAACAAAGAAAAAATAAACCTCAGATGTTGACTTTAATAAAAAAAATTTGCATCTGATTATTCATAAGTATTTAATTGTATTTATATGTATCTGTAGTTATTTATCTGTTTATATAATAATACTAATCTTTAATGTATTAGTAATAATATTGTTAACATTTATAATCATATGTATAATAATATTAATAATAATGCTAATTATAATAATACTAATTATAATAGTACTAATATTATTAATGATAATAATAATATTGGTAATAATAATAATACTACAATAATTTATATATATCAATTTCTTATTTATAGATTATATATTTAAAATAATATTAATGACTCTATTATTGATATTAATAATAAAAGTAATAACCATATTAATATAACAACTATATATTTAATATATTAGTATCACATTTTTTTTTGATTATATATTAAATAATAATTTATATTAAGTATCAAATTTTTTTATACACTTTAATATATATTACAATATACATATTATAATTTTCATAGATAGAGATCATATATTTATATATAAATTCATTCTACTATTAATTTAATTTTTCAAATATTATTTTTCATTTTTTTTTTTTTTTGAAGTATACTTTATTAGTTCACAATTATATATACACTTATATATATATATATATATATATATATATATATATATATATATATATATATATATATACATATACATATTTCTATATATATATTTGCATATTTATTTACACACAATTGTTCGTGAATCGTCGGGCATAGTCCAAGGTTAAATAATTTCATGTAAAAAGTTTCAAAAGTTTTAAGACTCAACATTACAAACTTTGCTTATCGTATCGAAACCATATAAAGATTAAGTTTAAATTTGGTCGGAAATTCCCGGGTCATCACAACTCAACCTCTGATGTTTAATGGGGTGAGGGATCCATTAAAAAGCACTTGTTAGATTTCCGATATCGAAGGAGCGTTCCGTACCGCGGAGTGTCCTCCCGAGAAGAAGACGAGGTATGGGTCTAGCATGTTGCGCAAAGAGGGCAAGTTGTGGTGGGACGATAAAATCAAATTATATGGTGAAGAGCAATGCATGTGCTTGACATGGGAGGAGTTTAAGAAGGAATTTTTCCAAGAATACCGAACTTCTTCCGATCTTGATAAAATCCGGGACGAGTTGCACAATTTGCGACATGGTTCAATGGACTTGGTTACTCTCAAGTCTACCTTCTTGGCAAAGACTCGTTTTTGTCCGGAGTATGTAGGTGATGATCACAAGTTGATGCTAGATTTCTACCGTACTTTAGGTGATGAGTTGAAGGGTAAGATTAGCCGGGGTATGGCTAAGTCTTTTGAAGATTTATACCAATTGGCTAGGGGTTTTGAGCCGGAAGTTCCAAGAAAGAGTGATTTCGCTTTTTCCAAAAGAAAGTTTGAAGGTTCTAGTCATTCTAACTTCTCAAACAAGAAAAACAAGAACAAGAAGGGGTCTGAAAGCGTCGGAAGCGTGAAGAAGGGTGGTTCAAATACTTTTAAGCCTACTTGTTATAGTTGTAGGAAGTCGGGTCATTACGTCCGTGATTGTTTGACCAAGTCGAACACGTGTTTTAATTGTGGAAAGGAGGGGCACAAGAGGCCGGAATGTCCCGATTTGAATAATGATCATGTCAAGAAGTTAGAAAAGGCGGCGGGCACGGTTAGGGGTCACAACTACTTGATGACCAATGATGAAGCAAAACAATCCAACGAAGTTGTCTCAGGTACTTTTATGGTTAACTCTACTCCGGCAAGGATTCTTTTTGATAGCGGTGCAAATTTGTCGTTTGTGTCTCCAAAATTTGTGCCTAAACTTAATAGACCATTAGCTAAGTTATGTCGTCTGGTAGAAGTCGAAATAGCGGATGGCAGGACGATGCTAGTGGTTGATGTGTGTAAGAATTGTGATGTTGTTTTCGGTGCCGAAAACTTTAAGATTGATCTTATCCCGATGACTTTGGGCGATTTCGATATCGTTGTTGGTATGGATTGGCTCGATCATAATATAGCCGATATTGCGTGCCATGAAAAATTTATTCGTGTGAAGGCCCCAAGTGGGGGAGAGTTAATTATTCACGGTGATAAGCGTAGAAGACTTGTGCCGATATGCACTTTTGCACGGGCACGTCGTCTCCTTGATAGTGGCGGCATGGATTTTCTTGCCCATGTTGTTGATACTCGTGATGAGCCACCACCCATTCGTGAAATTTTGGTGGTTGGTGAATTCGAAGACGTTTTTCTGGACGAGTTACCGGTTGTTCCGGTGGAAAGACAAGTTGAATTTCGCATTGAGTTGGTTCCGGGGACTATCCCCATTGCTAAAACTCCTTATCGTTTAGCGCCGACGGAAATTCAAGAGTTGTTAAATCAAACCCAAGAGCTACTTGAAAAGGGTTTTATTCGACCGAGTGCTTTGCCATGGGGCGCTCCGGTTTTATTCGTGAAAAAGAAGGATGGAAGTATGCGGATGTGCATCGATTATCGGGAGTTAAATAAAGTGACGATGAAGAATCGTTATGCATTACCTTGGATTGATGATTTGTTTGACCAACTCCAAGGTGCAACATATTTCTCTAAAATTGACCTACGGTCCGGCTATCACCAAATGCGGGTCCGTGAGGAAGATATTGAGAAAATGGCTTTTCGAACGCGCTATGGGCATTTTGAATTTATAGTTATGCCTTTTGGTCTTATGAATGCACCGGCGGCATTCATGGATCTTATGAACCGAGTATGCCAACCTATGTTGGACAAGTCAGTAATTGTGTTCATCGACGATATACTTGTTTATTCGAAGAGTATAAATGAACATGAATGTCATTTACGTGAAGTATTG
Source organism: Rutidosis leptorrhynchoides (assembly GCF_046630445.1). NCBI lineage: Eukaryota > Viridiplantae > Streptophyta > Magnoliopsida > Asterales > Asteraceae > Rutidosis > Rutidosis leptorrhynchoides. The sequence goes on along the minus strand of NC_092342.1, from coordinate 174,917,885 downwards.
AAGACGTTACGAAAGGAGAAGTTGTATGCTAAGTTCTCCAAATGTGAATTTTGGCTAAGGGAGGTTCAATTCCTCGGCCACATTGTGAACAAAAACGGTATTCAAGTAGATCCGGGGAAGATAGAGACGGTAAAGAGTTGGAGACAACCGACTACGCCTACAGAAGTCTGAAGTTTTCTCACGATTGGCCGGTTATTATCGTCGGTTTATCCAAGACTTTTCTAATATCGCTTCTTCATCGACGAAATTGACGAGGAAGAATGCGAGGTTTAATTGGGAGAACGAACAAGAAATTGCTTTTCAATTGCTAAAAGAGAAGTTGTGTCAAGCTCCGGTGTTAGTGTTGCCGGAAGGAGTGGAAGACATGACGGTTTATTATGATGCTTCGTTAAATGGGCTCGGGTGTGTTCTAATGCAAAGAGGTAAAGTCATTGCTTACGCCTCTCGATAATTAAAGGAACACGAAACGAGATATCCAACTCATGATCTTGAGTTTGCAGCAGTGGTACATGCGTTGAAAATTTGGCACCATTACTTGTATGGTGTCAAGAGTACGATTTATTATGATCATAAGAGCTTGAAACATCTCTTTAATTAACGAGATTTGAATTATCGTCAACGTAGGTGGATGTATGTGGTGAAAGATTATGATTGTGAAATACTTTATCATCCGGGCAAGGCGAATGTGGTCACGGATGCGTTAAGTTGAAAGAGTCATCACCCGACATTACGATTGGGATTGTTACGTATGATTATTACTAACGATTTTCTTGAAAAACTTGGTGTGATTCAATTAGAGGCTTACGTTCACAACAAGCATGCGGAACGAATCATGGGGCAATCGGAGTTCATTACTATGGGCTCGTGTGGTTTGTTGTCTTTTCAAGGAAGAGTGTGGGTGCCTAAGATGGGTGATTATCGACAAGTGCTACTTGATGAAGCACATAAGTCAAAGTATTCCATTCATCTGGGCGCGACGAAAATGTATCTAGATTTAAGAAAAGATTATTGGTGGCCGGGCATGAAACGTGATCTTGTGAAGTATGTTGAGCAATGCGTCACGTGTTTGCAAGTTAAGTCCGAGCACCAAAAGCCGTATGGTAAGTTACAACCGTTAGAAATCCCGAAATGGAAATGGGAGCACATTACCATGGATTTCATTACAAAGTTACCTAAAACGGCAAGAACCCAATTTGATTCGATTTGGGCTATAGTTGATCAATTGACGAAAAGTGCTTTGTTTCTTCCCATTCGGGAAGCTATATCGTCGGAGACCTTGGCTAAGTTGTTCATCAAGGAAGTCATCTCTCGACATGGTGTTCCTATATCTATTATTTTGGATCGAGATACCCGTTTTACATCTCGGTTTTGGGAAAAGTTTCACGAAGATATGGATACACAATTGAAATTTAGCACGGCGTATCATCCTCAAACGGACGGTCAAACCAAACGTACGAATCAAACTTTGGAGGATATGTTACGGGCGTGTATTATTGATTTTGGTGGTAGTTGGGACGTGCACTTACCTTTGGTGGAATTCTCGTACAATAATAGTTATCATACTAGTATCGGGATGCCACCTTACGAGATACTTTATGGGCGGAGGTGCCGAACTCCGATTTGTTGGGGTGAAATTGGTCAAAGAGAAATCGGGAGTACCGATTTGGTTTTGGAGAAGAATAACAAGATTGATATTATTCGGGATCACTTGAAGAAGGCTCAAGATAGACAAAAGTCGTATGCCGATAAACGTAGACGAACGATCAAATTTCAAGAAGGTGACATGGTGATGCTTAAGGTTTCGCCATGGAAAGGTATTATTCGATTTCGAAAATGGGGAAAGTTAGCTCCTCGGTTTATTGGGCCATTTAAGGTTTTAGCTCGTGTTGGTGAAGTCGAGTATCGTTTGGAATTACTCGAAGAGCTTGCGGGGATTCATAATACTTTCCATGCCTCCCATCTCTGTAAGTGTCTTGCGGAGGATTCATCTTGGGTACCATTAGACGAAATTGAGCTAAACAACAAGTTAGAATATATTGAGGAGCCGATTGCCATACTCGATGAGAAGGTCAAAAGGTTGAGAAATAAAGAAGTGAGGACTTTTAAAGTTCAATGGCGTCGAAGTAAAGGTTCCGAGTTTACGTGGGAGCCCGAAGAATTCGTGTTAGTTTATCTTCCTTCTTGTCATGCAGCTTGGATCGCGAGGACGCGCTCCGATTCAAGTGGGGGAGAGTTGTAAGACCCAAATATTTGTTGTGTACATAAGCGTAAATAAGATGCTTGAAGTTGGGGTTTTGTTGTACATATTTAAAAGGAGAAAGAATCTGATCTGGGGGAGTGGCACTCCGCGCAGGCCTTTGGCGCGCTGCGCCATTGGTCTGTGACAGATTCCTTTCTCTTTTAATTAGATATTTTGAGGGCAAATTGGTAAATTCACTGAAGGGCCAACTTTAAGGCTCTAGATTCAGTTTGGTGAGCCTCATAACATCATTTTCACCTACTTCACCTTTTCCAAATTAATTTAGTGAGAGAAAGGGTTTTCTAGAGTGAGAGAACTCAAATCAAGGAAGAAGAAGTCGATTTCGGGTCTAAGTGCAAGCATTAAAGTTGTTCACCTACTTCCTAGCTACATTTTGAGTGTAGTGGTATGCTTTAATCTTAATTTCCTTGTTAATTTGATTAAGGGTTAGGGTTTGGGGTAAATGATGAACTTAAAACCCATTTTTGGGTGAAATTGGGTGTTTTGGGTGAAATTGGGTCATGTAGACTCAAAGATGACTAACTAGGGTTTTCAAAGTGTTAGATTGATGTTTATGAACTTAAATTAGTTAGTAAATTGCTAGCACACCTATATATATATATATGTAAGTGGGTGTCGTGTGGGTTAGTGGATGACCCAAAATGGGTATGTTGACTTTAAAATGGTCAAATGGGTTATAATGGACCTAAGTTGGTTAATGGTTGTGAAAGATGCATAAACTTTGTATTGAAATGTGTTTTAAACCTATCTTGGAAAATTTTAGGGTTTTGGTGTAAGTTAACCCAATTTTAGGGTTAAGGGTGCAAATGGGTCGAAATTGCACCTTAGGTCAAAATGGCACTAGAATAAAGTTAGTGGTTGACCACCTTGAATGAATGATTGATATGTGCATAATGTAATAGGTGCGTTACATTGAAGTTGAAAGCTCGGTTATCTCTCGCCAAGACTTTGAGGTGAGTGGGAAATCTATATATGTATGTATATGATTTACGTGCCGTATTAATGGTGTCACATAGCCGTTTTGTGACCATAGTTGTGAGACATAGCCATTTTATCCACGTTTAATATTTATGCACATAGACGTGTTTGTGCATATAGTGGCGAGTAATAGCCGTGTTTTACTCCCACGATATATTCCGTATTATTTTGTGCACATAGCCGTGTTTGTGTACATGATTGTGAGTAATAGCCGTGTTTTACTAACACATTGATCAAGTGATGCCATAGCCGTTTTTGGAACACCTCAGGGGTTAATATACCATAGCCGTGTTTGGGAGCTAACGGTTGTTATGAACATCGATGACTTGTTTCGCGAAGTCATTCCCTTGCGAAGAACTTGGTTAACCATGGTGTATAGTTGTTGACTTTAGCAATTAATTATTATTATGAATATTATGCTATTGATGTTGCTAGTTGTACGGATTGACGATACTAGCTTGTTTATTGAGACGTTATGCGTTTGTATGCGTTATATGATATCGTGGATGCGAGTAGGTAAGTCTTATATGCATGTATATAATTATTCTGCTCACTAAGCATTAGCTTACCCTCTCGTTGTTTACCATTTTATAGGTTCCGGCGTGGATAAGGGTAAGGGCATACGGTTGGATTAAAGATCCCGCTTATTGTTAGGAGACGCTTTTTGGATGTGTTAGCTTTTGGAGTTTGACCATGACTTGGGTAGTTTAATCCCAAACACCATGCTCATCGTGTCGTTTGGTACTTAAACTTTTTGGTGGTCGAAACTCTCGTTATGTATTAAACTCGTAAAATGGCCGATGTGGGCCCCGCTTTGTAAAACTTATTTTATGTTTGAAAAGTGTTAGTTGTACATATTTGAATTTGTTGTTAAAAGCGTTTTGTCTAATTATGTCGGGAAGTGTCCAATCTTTTTCACGTTTCAAGACTTTTCGGACAGACCAGATCGGCGCGCCGCGCGGGGTACTGGCGCGCCGCGCCAGTTGTTGAACAAACAAATTTTTTTTTTTTAATATTTTCCGCGGGTTCGATTGTGGTTTGGTTTGGGTTGTTACAGGCTACATGAAGTCGCCGACATGGTTATAATGAAGTCGCCGGCTTGGAGTCACATTTGTCATAATGTTCTAGAATCTTCGTAAAATTGAAAGAACTTGTTGATTAAGCAAAAGGCAAAGGAAGCCGCCAGCTTCATCCTGAAGCCGTCGGCCTATTTAACACGGTTTCTCAACTTGTCGACCAAGTTCAAGCAAAAATGGAAATAAAATCAAAAAGATTTGGCGGATCTTCGAAGCCGCCGGCTTAGATATGACGGTTTAAAAGATTATGCTTGCAGATTAAGTTTAACTTGCGAAAGGAGTCACCGAGTCAAGGAAAGCCACCAGCTTCCCACTAAAGCCGTCGGCTTGGCCACCGTCCTAGAATGTTATAAATACAGGCCTCTGGTCTCAGTTTTGATATGTATTAGTTTTCAGAATTCAATAATTCTAGTTAGGTCATTTTTTTTAGGGTTTTCTCTAAACCCTTAGGTTAGATTTATTCATTGTAATCAAGATTCAAGTTTTTAATTCAATTTATTTTACATCTACCTTCTTTTTAAGGTATGATCCTACCCTTATTTTATTATTTTACTTATTTTATTTACTGTATTCGTTTCTGTTCGTCTCCAGCTATGAACTAAACGTTCATAGTGGTTACTTGGACGAAAACTGAACTTCATCTGGGAATCAGATGAAGCCGCCGGCCTCACTCCCAAGCCGACTGAAATGTCCCGTTCATAGTTATGATAAACGTTCCATATTAATTGATTTCGTTGCGAGGTTTTGACCTCTATATGAGACGTTTTTCAAAGACTGCATTAATTTTTAAAACAATCATAACCTTTATTTTATCAATAAAGGTTTTAAAAACATTACGTAGATTATCAAATAATGATAATCTAAAATATACTGTTTACACACGACCATTACATAATGGTTTACAATAGAAATATAATTCATCGACATATGTTTCTTGAATGCAGTTTTTTACACAATATCATACAAACATGGACTCCAAATCTTGTCCTTATTTTAGTATGCAACAGCGGAAGCTCTTAGTATTCACCTGAGAATAAACATGCTTTAAACGTCAACAAAAATGTTGGTGAGTTATAGGTTTAACCTATATATATAAAATCGTAACAATAGACCACAAGATTTGATATTTCAATACACATCCCATACATAGAGATAAAAATCATTCATATGGTGAACACCTGGTAACCGACATTAACAAGATGCATATATAAGAATATCCCCCATCATTCCGGGACACCCTTCGGATATGATATAAATTTTGAAGTACTAAGGCATCCGGTACTTTGGATGGGGTTTGTTAGGCCCAATAGATCTATCTTTAGGATTTGCGTCAATTAGGGTGTCTGTTCCCTAATTCTTAGATTACCAGACTTAATAAAAAGGGAAATATTCGATTTCGATAATTACCAGACCTAATTCTTAGTTTCACGTACTTGTGTCTATTTTTTAAATCATTTATAAAACCTGCATGTATTCTCATCCCAAAAATATTAGATTTTAAAAGTGGGACTCTAACTCACTTTCTCAGATATTTACTTCCTCGAAAATAAGACTTGGCCACGGATCAATTCACGAACCTATACAAATATGTACATATATATTAAATTATGATCAAAATATAATTACAACCATTTTTATTATGTTTTAAAGATTTGAGTGTATTAAGTCAGCTGTCCTCGTTAGTAACCTACAACTAGTTGTCCACAGTTAGATGTACAGAAATAAATCGATATATATTATCTTGAATCAATCCACGACCCAGTGTATACATGTCTCAGGCTAAATCACAAATCAAAGTATATATATTTTTGGAATCAACCTCAACCCTGTATAGCTAACTCCAACATTACTGCATATAGAGTGTCTATGGTTGTTCCAAATAATATATATACATGGGTCGATATGATATGTCAAAACATTTGCATACGTGTCTATGGTATCCCAAGATTACAGAATATATTAGAATACATGTATAATACAATATAAGTTAGCTAGGATATGATTTTTATAGATTTGTTAAACATTTCCCGTAGCTAAAAAGATCAAAAATATCCAATCTTGTTTTACCGATAACTTCTTCATTTTAAATTCGTTTTGAGTGAATAAAATTTCTATGGTTTCATATTGAATCTAATTTAAGAATCCAAACAGAAAAAGTATAGGTTTATAGTCGAAAATTTAAGTTACATGTCAATTACTAAAGAGGTAGTCATTTCCGTCGAAAGAACGACATCTTGATGACCATTTTGAAAAACATACTTTCACTTTGAGTTTAACCAAGATTTTTGGATATAGTTTCATGTTCATATGAAAAATCATTTTCCCAGAAGAACAACTTTTAAATCAAAGTTTATCATAGTTTTTAATTATCCAAACCAAAACAGCCTCCAGTTTCACTACGACGGCGTATATCCGATTTTATGGTGTTCATCGTATTTCCAGGTTTTAAATTATTATGTTAGCATATCATATAGATATAGAACATGTGTTTAGTTGATTTTAAAAATCAAGTTAGAAGGATTAACTTTTGTTTGCGAACAAGTTTAGAATTAACTAAACTATGTTCTAGTGATTACAAGTTTAAACCTTCGAATAAGATAGCTTTATATGTATGAATCGAATGATGTTATGAACATCATTACTACCTCCAGTTTTCTGGATAAAACTATTGGAAATGATAAAAATGGATCTAGCTTCAAAGGATCCTTGGATGGCTTGAAAGTTTTGAAGCAGAATCATGACACGAAAACAGTTCAAGTAAGATTTTCACTCGAAATAAGATTGTTATAGTTGTAGAAATTGAATCAAAGTTTGAATATGAATATTACCTTGAATTAGAAAGATAACCTACTATAAATAACAAAGGTTCCTTGATCTTAGATGATTGCTTGGAATGGATTAGAAAGCTTGGAAGTAGACTTGCAAACTTGGAAGTATTCTTGATTTTTATGAAACTATACTTATGGAATTTATGAAGAACACTTAGAACCTGAAGATGGAACTTGAGAGAGATCAATTAGATGAAGATAATTGAAGAATGAAAGTATTTGTAGGTGTTTTTGGTCGTTGGTATATGGATTAGATATAAAGGATATGTAATTTTGTTTTCATGTAATTAAGTCATGAATGATTACTAATATTTTTGTAATTTTATGAGATATTTCATGCTAGTTTCCAAATGATGGTTCCCACATGTGTTAGGTGACTCACATGGATGCTAATAGCTAATCATTGGAGTATATATACCAATAGTACATACATCTAAAAGCTGTGTATTGTACGAGTACGAATACGGGTGCATACGAGTAGAATTGTTGATGAAACTGAACGAGGATGTAATTGTAAGAATTTTTTTTAAGTAGAAGTACTTTGATATGTGTCTTGAAGCCTTTCAAAAGTGTAAGAATACATATCAAAACACAACATGTATATACATTCTAATGGAGTCGTTAAGTCTTCGTTACTCGTTACATGTAAGTGTTGTTTTGAAACCTTTAAGTTAACGATCTCAATTAATGTTGTTAACCCAATATTTATTATATCAAATGAGATGTTAAATTATTATATTATCATGATATTATGATGTATGAATATCTCTTAATATGATATATACATTAAAATATCGTTACAACGATAATCGTTACATATAAGTCTCGTTTCGTAATTCTTGAGTTAGTAGTCTTGTTTTTACATATGTAGTTCATTGTTAACACACTTAATGATATATTTAAATATCATTTTATCATGTTAAATATAGTGTCTCAATATCTTAATATGATACATATATATTTAGTAGACGTTATCATAACGATAATCGTTATATATATCATTTCGAGTTTCTTAACTTAGTAATCTCATTTTTTATGTATATCACACATTGTTAATATACTTAGTGAGATATTTACTCATCATAATCTCATGTCAACCATATATATATGTCTATATATACCACAACATGTAGTTTTTACAATTTTGTAACGTTCGTGAATCGCCGGTCAACTTGGGTGATCAATTGTCTATATGAAACTTATTTCAATTAATTAAGTCTTAACAAGTTTGATTGTTTAACATGTTGGAAACATTTAGTCATGTAAATATCAATCTCAATTAATATATGTAAACATGGAAAAGTTCGGGTCACTACAGTACCTAGCCGTTAAATAAATTTCGTCCTGAAATTTTAAGCTGTTGAAGGTGTTGACGAATCTTCTAGAAATAGATGCGGGTATTTCTTCTTCATCTAATCTTCATGCTCCAAGGTGAACTCGGGTCCTCTACGAGCATTCCATCGAACCTTAACAATCGGTATCTTGTTTTGCTTAAGTCTCTTAACCTCACGATCCATTATTTCGACGGGTTCTTCAATGAATTGAAGTTTTTCATTGATTTGGATTTTGTCCAACGGAATAGTGAGATCTTATTTAGCAAAACATTTCTTCAAATTCGAGACGTGGAAAGTGTTATGTACAGCCACGAGTTGTTGAGGTAGCTTCAGTTGGTAAGCTACTAGTCCGGCACGATCTATTATCTTGAATGGTCCAATGTACCTTGGATTTAGTTTCCCCCTTTTACCAAATCGAACAACTGAAATGTCCCGTTCATATTGATTATAAACGTTCCATATTAATTGATTTTGTTGCGAGGTTTTGACCTCTATATGAGACATTTTTCAAAGACTGCATTCATTTTTAAAACAACCATAACCTTTATTTTATCAATAAAGGTTTCAAAAGCATTACGTAGATTATCAAATAATGATAATCTAAAATATACTGTTTACACACGACCATTACATAATGGTTTACAATAGAAATATATTACATCGACATATGTTTCTTAAATGCAGTTTTTACACAATATCATACAAACATGGACTCCAAATCTTGTCCTTATTTTAGTATGCAACAGCGGAAGCTCTTAGTATTCACCTGAGAATAAACATGCTTTAAACGTCAACAAAAATGTTGGTGAGTTATAGGTTTAACCTATATATATAAATATATATATATATATATATATATATATATATATATATATATATATATATATATATATATATATATATATATATATATATATATATATATATATATATATATATATATATATATATATATATATCAAATCGTAACAATAGACCACAAGATTTCATATTTCAATACACATCCCATACATAGAGATAAAAATCATTCACATGGTGAACACCTGGTAACCGACATTAACAAGATGCATATATAAAAATATCCCCATCATTCCGGGACACCCTTCGGATATGATATAAATTTCGAAGTACTAAAGCATCCAGTACTTTGGATGGGGTTTGTTAGGCTCAATAGATATATCTTTAGGATTCGCGTCAATTAGGGTGTCTGTTCCCTAATTCTTAGATTACCAGACTTAATAAAAAGGGGCATATTCGATTTCGATAATTCAACCATAGAATGTAGTTTCACGTACTTGTGTCTATTCTGTAAATCATTTATAAAACCTGCATGTATTCTCATCCCAAAAATATTAGATTTTAAAAGTGGGACTATAACTCACTTTCACAGATTTTTACTTCGTCGAGAAGTAAGACTTGGCCACTGGTCGATTCACGAACCTATAACAAATATGTACATATATATCAAAGTATATTCAAAATATATTTACAACACTTTTAATACATTTTGATTTTTTAAGTTTATTAAGTCAGCTGTCCTCGTTAGTAACCTACAACTAGTTGTCCAACGTTAGATGTACAGAAAAAAAATTGATATATATTATCTTGAATCAATCCACGACACAGTGTATACACGTCTCAGGCTAGATCACAACTCAAAGTATATATATTTTTGGAATCAACCTCAACCCTGTATAGCTAACTCCCACATTACTGCATATAGAGTGTCTATGGTTGTTCCAAATAATATATACACACGGGTCGATATGATATGTCAAAACATTTGTATACGTGTCTATGGTATCCCAAGATTACATAATATATTAGAATACATGTATAATACAATATAAGTTAGCTAGGATATGATTAATATAGATTTGTTACCAATTTTCACGTTGCTACAACAAGAAAAATTATCCAATCTTGTTTTACCCATAACTTCTTCATTTTAAATCCGTTTTGAGTGAATCAAATTGCTATGGTTTCATATTGAACTCTATTTTATGAATCTAAACAGAAAAAGTATAGGTTTATAGTCGGAAATATAAGTTACAAGTCATTTTTATAAAGGTAGTCATTTCAGTCGAAAGAACGACGTCTAGATGACCATTTTAGAAAACATACTTCCACTTTGAGTTTAACCATGATTTTTGGATATAGTTTCATGTTCATAAGAAAAATCATTTTCCCATAAGAAAAACTTTTAAATCAAAGTTTATCATAGTTTTTAATTAACTAACCCAAAACAGCCCGCGGTGTTACTACGACGGCGTATGTCCGGTTTTACAGTGTTCTTCGTGTTTCCAGGTTTTAAATCATTAAGTTAACATATCATATAGATATAGAACATGTGTTTAGTTGATTTTAAAAGTCAAGTTAGAAGGATTAACTTTTGTTTGCGAACAAGTTTAGAGTTAACTAAACTATGTTCTAGTGATTACAAGTTTAAACCTTCGAATAAGATAGCTTTATATGTATGAATCAAATGATGTTATGAACATCATTACTACCTCAAGTTTTCTGGATAAAGCTACTGGAAATGAGAAAAATGGATCTAGCTTCAAAGGATCCTTGGATGGCTTGAAACTTCTTGAAGCAGAATCATGACACGAAAAACAAGTTCAAGTAAGATTTTCACTCGAAATAAGATTGTTATAGTTATAGAAATTGAATCAAAGTTTGAATATGAGTATTACCTTGTATTATAAAGATATATTACTGTAAATAAGAAAGATTTCTTCAGGTTAGATGATCACTCGACAAGATTGGAAGTAAGCTAGCAAACTTGGAAGTATTCTTGATTTTATGAAACTAGAACTTGTAGAATTTATGAAGAACACTTAGAACTTGAAGATAGAACTTGAGAGAGATCAATTAGATGAAGAAAATTGAAGAATGAAAGTGTTTGTAGGTGTTTTTGGTCGTTGGTGTATGGATTAGATATAAAGGATATGTAATTCTGTTTTCATGTAAATAAGTCATGAATGATTACTCATATTTTTGTAATTTTATGAGATATTTCTTGCTAGTTACCAAATGATGGTTCCCACATGTGTTAGGTGACTCACATGGGCTGCTAATAGCTGATCATTAGAGTGTATATACCAATAGTACATACATCTAAAAGCTGTGTATTGTACGAGTACTAATACGGGTGCATACGAGTAGAATTGTTGATGAAACTGAACGAGGATGTAATTGTAAGCATTTTTGTTAAGTAGAAGTATTTTGATAAGTGTCTTGAAGTCTTTCAAAAGTGTATGAATACATATTAAAACACTACATGTATATACATTTTAACTGAGTCGTTAAGTCATCGTTAGTCGTTACATGTAAGTGTTGTTTTGAAACCTTTAGGTTAACGATCTTGTTAAATGTTGTTTGATGGAATTCAACATAACAACATGTTTATAATGTCAACATAATCACAAATCCATTTTATGATAGTAAAGTAAGCGGAAGCATGATGATTAACAAAACAAGTTTATGTGTTAAACCATTTTAATTGAATTCCATATAGTAATCAAGTTATGAAATAATGCTTACATATAACAAAGAAGGAAGAAGATTATACCTCCTCCAAGATGAGTTAGGAGCTGAATTTGGACAGCAATATGGATGATAAAGATGATGGAATAAAGCCTCTAACTTGAAGCCTCAAGCAAGTAATACCCCAAGCTTTCAATCACCAACACCTTCCTTTATGTGGTTAGGATTTTTGGACACTTAATTAGCAAGATACCAAGCAAGAAACCCTCTCTATTTGCTCTCTAAATTTCGGCCAGAATCTGTCCCAAATGAATGCAAGAGTGTTTTGAACTTGTGAGTCTTGAGAATGAGTCAAATGCTTGGTATATGAACTCACATGCAACCTATGGAAGTGTGTTATTAAAAGTAACAAGATTCTAGCATGGAATGGACTTCTTGGAGCCCTCAAAAACGTCCTCCCATGTTTAGTATATAATAAGTTTTGTATTTTATAAAACTTGTTATATAATTCCATGTATTTGTTAAGTTACTTGCATTTTATAAACCATTTTATAAAATATAACACAACATAATTATTTAAACCTATAAATAATTAAATCCATATCATATATAAATTATCCAAATAATTTATCTCAAGTGATTATAATTTAGAAAACCCATTTTCTAAAATCTAAGTGTCGCGTACTTATTTAACGATCCATTCGTTAAGTTTAAATACATATAAGGTGTCGGTAAGCTTGTTATTGGGTATGACCCGACTTGGATCACAACACATTAGCCACATTAATTTAATATGTCTCTCGGGCATAAGAAAACCTTCAATCTCCCACTTGCACGAGAAACATAAGAAATTAATGCAAGTGACGGATACCACCTAACGACCGTCCATCACCCCCAATATGTTATGACTTTGTGCCATTCAATAACATCATCCTTTTCGAGTTCCCATCTCGAATATGATTAGGTGAATCTTTCATTTTATCCTTTCATCCTAGATGTCATGTTAAATCCAAGAGATACAGAGTGATCACTCTCTTTTAGATTTAACTTTATCAGGCCTTAGACATCTGACTCTCAACGAATAAGAGGGACAAATTCCATCTTGACTACATACGTCCTAGATACACACTTTTGTATTATACCTGAGCTCTTCCTTATGTACTACCATATTTCAGAATAGCGAAGGAAAGAATCAAGGCATAATACTCGGTGAATATTAGGACCCAATATGTATCTCAGGTCAGAGGATACGATGATATTTGCCTTTACTCAAGATTACATGTGATCAACCACAAAGGCTCCATACAGTAAGTCTTGAGAGCGGGTCTTCCAATATTTGTATCCCACAAATATCTATGAACCTTGATAGCAACCTTGCCCCACATTCAGTCCGTGAATGTTTACCAATCCAAGTTCATAATAGTCTAAACCTCACATTCATTCCCACAAATGTGATCGACTACGGAATTTAGAATAATAGCTTATTCATGGATAACCAATATTTGTATCCCACAAATATCTATGAACCTTGGTAGCAACCTTTCCACACATTCAGTCCGTGAATGTTTACCAATCCAAGTTCATAATAGTCTAAACCTCACATTCATTCCCACAAATGTGATCGACTACGGAATTTAGAATAATAGCTTATTCATGGATAACCAATATTTGTATCCCACAAATATCTATGAACCTTGGTAGCAACCTTGCCACACATTCAGTTCGTGAATGTATAACAATCCAAGTTCATAATAGTCTAAACCTCACATTTGCTCCCACAAATGTGACCGACTACGGAATTTAGAATAATAACTTATTCATGGATAAAATATGCAAAATAGGAACTTAACTCAAAATAAATTAAACCATAATTATATTAATGAGTTTGAACCACTTCGTTCCGTTACAATACTTAAAACAGATCATAACCAATCACTAGAATGTCGAAGCTCTAATGCACAAACATGTCCATCATGTTTTGATCCATGTAAGAGCTTCGTGAGTGGATCTGCTACATTAAGATCTGTGTGAACTTTGCGAATACATATCTTTCCCTTTTCAACTTCATCCCATATGAAGTTGAAACTCCACTCAATGTGACGGGTCTTTCGGTGAGCACGAGGTTCCTTGATTTGAGCAATCACACCCTCGTTATCACAAAAGATCTCAAGAGGGTCCTGAATGGAAGGGACCACTCCTAAGTCGTCGATGAATTTCTTCATCCATGCAGCTTCCTTAGCTGCCAATGAGACGGCGATGTATTCTGATTCTGTAGTGGATAAAGCAACAACATTTTATTTTTAACTCTTCCAAGAGACCGCACCTTCAGTTTGGAAGCTCGCGTCCACGTAACCTTTTACAGCGAGTTCCTCCTCACCAGACCCGTATATTTGAAACATACCCTTAGTCCTTCCAAGGTATTTCAATATACTTTTAACCACAGTCCCATGACTATTTTCTGGGTTATTCTGGTATCTACTTGTCATGCTAAGAGCGCATGACACATCCGGTGTAGTGCATATCATCGCATACATGATTGACCCAATAGCAGACGCATATGGGACATTCTTTTGCTTTCTTGTTCATCTTTCGTGGTGGGGCACTGAGATGAACTGAGAATCGCTCCTCTTTGAAAAGGTACCAAACTTTTCTTAGAGTTTTCCTTCTTGAACCTTTTCAAGCCTTTTATTGTATGCACTTTGATTCAAACCTATCAATTTCTTGGATCTATCCCTGTAGATCCCAATCCCCAAAATGTATTGTGCTTCTCTAAGATCCTAAATGGAGAAGCAGCTACTTAGCCAAGTTTTTAACTCCTTGGATTTGCGGAATATTATTTCCAAATAATAATATATCATCCACATATAGTACAAGGAACATGATAATGCTCCCACTAGCTTTCTTGTATACATAACTTTCATCACAGTTATTAATGAAGTCAAAATTTTTGACTTCCTCATTAAAACGATGATTCCACATTCTCGATGCTTGTTTCAATCCGTAGATTGATTTCTTTAACTTGCATACTTTATATATGTATCCAAGTTTCCATGTATCTTGGTTTTCTACTTGAAAGGCCATTTACAATCAACTAACTTGGAGTTAGTAGGTTGTGCAACCAATTCCCAAACTTGGTTGTCATACATGGATTGCATCTCAACGTTCATGGCTTCCTGCCATTTATCTTTATCAGACCTTGATAAAGCATCTTGGTAGTTGGTTGGTTCATCCAAATGAACCACATAGCAACCATCCATGAGAATCCAAATCTCTCAGGAGAATTACTAATCCTACCAGATCTACGAACTTTTTGTATACTTTGATCATCCATTTGATCATTCTCAACATTTTCATGTTGAGTGCTAGTGTCAACCAATTGTGTATCATCTCCTTAATCTTGAACCTATTCAAGATCTATCTTCCTTTCACTATTACCTTCCATAAGGAACTTAGTTTTAAGGAATTCATCCTTTCGAGCAATAAAATTATACTGCTCGGTTGGATTATAGAAATAGTATCCCATGTCATCCTTGGGATATCCTATGAAGATACACTTCGTGGATCGAGCATTCAACTTATTAGGGATGTAGTGCTTAGGATACGCTTCACATCCCCATACCTTTAAGTATGATAGAGATGGAGGTTTTCCAAACCACATCTCATGAGGTGTTCGTTCCACTTTCTTGGTTGGGACCATATTTAGAATACGACCCGCGGAGCTTAGACAATAACCCCAAAATGTATTGTTGAGTTGATTATGTACTTCATTTTGATATACTTTGAACGCTTCAAAAGTTTCATCTTTGTGTCTTAAAAGTAGACATATCAGAAACAACTGAAGTTATCAATGAAAGTAATGAAGTATCCTTCACCATTCCTAGTCATGGACTTAAAGGGTCCACATACATCCGAATGTATTAATCCCAATAAGTCCTTAGCACTTTCATAAGTCCATTTGAAAGGTGCTTTGGTCATTTTGCCTTGTAAACAAGATTCACATACATCAAATGAGTCCAGTTCATTTGATTTCAAAAGGCCATTCCTCTGAAGTGTATGCATTCGATTTCTTGTTTATGTGACCAAGGCGACAATGCCATAAGTAGGAATCACTCAAATCCATTTTGAGTTTCTTGGTGTTTGTATGGTATATTGAGCTATCGTATGATATGTTATCATGAACCAATTCATAAATACCATTCAAAGGTGAAGCCTTAAAATAGAACACATTATTTAAAGAAACATGGATATCATCATTAATAAAATTAAGATTGAAACCACATTGTCTTAAGCGGGATACAGATATAATGTTTCGTGTTAAATCAGGTGCATACAAAACATTATTCAAAATAAGCTGCAATCCAGTTTGTGGCTTTAAAACAAATCTCTATGAGCTTCCACGTGCACCTTTGCACCATTTCCCCATAAAGAGACTTGTTGTTCCCGCTTGTTGCTTACTTCTTTTGAACCCCTGCAAAGAATTGCAAATGTGAGTTCCACATCCTGTGTTTAATACCCATGTATTAGAAGAAGTAATACTAAGCTCAATGTATACCATATATACATTACCTGAGGTTTGCCCTGCATCCCTCTTTTCCTTCAACTCCTTTAGGTAGATCGGGTAGTTGCGTTTCCAGTGACCCATTTCACCGCAACCGAAGCACGGATCTTCCTTGGGGTTTGCTTTACCGGCAACCTTTTGCTTCTTGTTATTGTTGGTTGGGGTAACCATCTTCCCCTTTCCCTTGCCCTTGCCTTGGTAGGCGGGTCCTTTCCTCTTAGCCGCCTTCGGCTTAGAAGTGTTATTGCCTTTGGACCCACCTTCATTGATCATAAGCACGGGTGAAGCCCTTTTACCCATGCTTGCTTCGGCCGTCTTAAGCATGGCATGTAATTCGGCAATGCTTTTATCCCAACCATTCATGTTATAATTTAACACGAATGTGTAAAACCTTTTTGACAATGAGTTGAGGATAAGGTCCGTGGCTAATTCATTAGACACGTTGCAATTTAGACGGTTTGCTCGATCAATTAGGCTTTTCATCTTAAGGACATAAGATGAAACGGATTGGGTGTCGTCCATCCGACATGCATGAAGCGTTCGAACCGTTTCGAAGCGCTCGACACGAGCTTGTTGAAGGAACATCTCCTTCAACTGTGTGATCATGTCATATGCACTATGATGCTCGAAGTCCTTTTGGAGATCGGGTATCATAGTCCCAAGCATAAGGCAAGCGACTTGCCTCGAATCGGTGCAATACTTATCCCAATAAGCCATGCCTTCCGTATCATCTTCGTCGGGTTGATCGGGAATGGGGTCTTCCAACACATACGCTTTATCCTCAAGTTTGAGGACAATCCTAAGATTGCGGAACCAATCCATAAAGTTAGTATGGTTGAGTTTTTCCTTTTCGAGGATAGACCTCAATGATAGGTTGTTTAAGTTAATTGGTGCGTTTGGAATGTTGTTGTTATTCGCGGCCATCTACAAAATTTGACAAAGTTTGTTTAAGTATTGATTTATAATTTAATAATCAATACCCTTTTAGTTTAATTGATCCATATTAAATTTTAGAATCCAACGGTAAACCAAATTTCGGTTAGGTGACCTTTATCCCGTCATTTGATTTAGCTAGGTAGTCATTCCATGACAATTGCAATCCTTTTGCAACTTCTAAGATATGGGATCATGCAATCCTTTTGCATGGCATATTTATCCCATCAACGCCTATTTGTTCCTCATGCTTCGGTGACCCTAAGTTCATGATTCCCAAATCAAGTCGTCCTACTTGTGTAAACGTGTAAACTTAACATACAAGTGGTTAGGTGACCTTTATCCCACAAGCATGCGAAATTCACCTTAATCATATTAGTTTGCTCATAATGGTTAGGTGACCTTTATCCCATCACGAGTTCCCTAATATGCCTAAGTGTCACACAAAAGGATGGCGTTTAACTTGTTATCCTTGTTTTGTAAAAGGGATTTTTAAGTTTTCTTAAATTCTAGTTTGAGAAAACTTTTATGCCACACACCAACATGCATTTAGTGTATGGTACTTGTAAAAAACCATTTTCATGTCTTGTAATTAAGCTAATTACTTGATATAAACCATTTTATATGTATGATCCTTATCATGTTCTTAATAACCGTTTATTAATGTCCTTTTAGCCATTTTAATTTAACCATTTAAATTGTCGTTTTGCATGTCGTTAATAACGTCTAATTTAACCAATTAAATTTCATTTTAGCTTGTTGTTAACTTGTGTGATTAATTTTTAGCAACCAAACATACAAACCATAATCAAACAACACAACTATGCATGCAAAACAATTTTGTTCACAATCAAGCCTTTTGGTAAGCATTTTGTTTAGCCGAAAACAAAATGCCACCGGGTAATGGGTCATAACACAAAATAGGAGATTTTACCACTCCCACTTATTCTTGCATCCAAGTAGATTCTTCTTGTGTTCTTCCTTTGACTCCATCCTTTCATCTTCATTTTTACAAAAAATATATCCTAATACATTTTTTCTAAAAAATGAAAATACAACCTAATCTATTTTACATACCAAATATAAAATAAATTACATAACTAAAATTAATATTACATACCAAATGAATAATTAATTTTACAAACCAAATGAATGAATATTACAACCATATCAATTGAATAATAAATCAACCAAACAAGCATTCATTCAAACACATGGTCATGGCTATGATTGTGAACAATAATTTATCAACAAATATGAACCAAAAGGCAAGTCCAAAACCACCTTTGGAGCCCTCTAAATTCGGCCAAAAACATGAACCCACCCAAAACCATCAATTTTGCATTCTACTTTCATGCATGTTAATAAAATGCAAAGTTGGTGGGTTTTAAAGACCATATATAAGAAGCATATTTCATAGACCTCGGCTCTAGATACCATTGATGGAATTCAACATAACAACATGTTTATAATGTCAACATAATCACAAATTCATTTTATGATAGTAAAGTAAGCGGAAGCATGATGATTAACAAAACAAGTTTATGTGTTAAACCATTTTAATTGAATTCCATATAGTAATCAAGTTATGAAATAATGCTTACATATAACAAAGAAGGAAGAAGATTATACCTCCTCCAAGATGAGTTAGGAGCTGAATTTGGACAGCAATATGGATGATAAAGATGATGGAATAAAGCCTCTAACTTGAAGCCTCAAGCAAGTAATACCCCAAGCTTTCAATCACCAACACCTTCCTTTATGTGGTTAGGATTTTTGGACACTTAATTAGCAAGATACCAAGCAAGAAACCCTCTCTATTTGCTCTCTAAATTTCGGCCAGAATCTGTCCCAAATGAATGCAAGAGTGTTTTGAACTTGTGAGTCTTGAGAATGAGTCAAATGCTTGGTATATGAACTCACATGCAACCTATGGAAGTGTGTTATTAAAAGTAACAAGATTCTAGCATGGAATGGACTTCTTGGAGCCCTCAAAAATGTCCTCCCATGTTTAGTATATAATAAGTTTTGTATTTTATAAAACTTGTTATATAATTCCATGTATTTGTTAAGTTACTTGCATTTTATAAACCATTTTATAAAATATAACACAACATAATTATTTAAACCTATAAATAATTAAATCCATATCATATATAAATTATCCAAATAATTTATCTCAAGTGATTATAATTTAGAAAACCCATTTTCTAAAATCTAAGTGTCGCGTACTTATTTAACCATCCATTCGTTAAGTTTAAATACATATAAGGTGTCGGTAAGCTTGTTATTGGGTATGACCCGACTTGGATCACAACACATTAGCCACATTAATTTAATATGTCTCTCGGGCATAAGAAAACCTTCATTGTTAACCCATTGTTTATTAAATCAAATGAGATGTTAAATTATTACATTATCATGATATCATGATGTATTAATATATCTTAATATGATATATATACATTAAATGTCGTTACAACGATAATCGTTACATATATGTCTCGTTTCAAAATCATTAAGTTAGTAGTCTTGTTTTTACATATGTAGTTCATTGCTAATATACTTAATGATATGTTTACTTATCATAATATCATGTTAACTATATATATATCCATATATATATATGTCATCATATAGTTTTTACAATTTTTAGCGTTCGTGAATCGCCGGTCAGCTTGGGTGGTCAATTGTCTATATGAAACCTATTTCAATTAATCAAGTCTTAATAAGTTTGATTGCTTAACATGTTGGAAACACTTAATCATGTAAATAACAATTTCATTTAATATATATATAAACATGGAAAAGTTCGGGTCACTACAACAACGCCTTTCCAAGGTGAAACCTTAAGCATGACCATTTCTCTAATTTCAAACTCTATATCTTTTCTTTTACTTTCCGCGTAGCTCTTTTGTCAACTCTGGGCGGTTTTCAATCGTTATTGAATTTGGATGATTTTCTCGGTAGTTTCTTGTATTATCTCCGGACCCGTAATCTGTCTATCCTCCACTTCATTCCAACAAATCAGAGACCTGCAATTTCTACCATAAATTGCCTCAAACGGCGCCATCTCAATACTAGAATGATAACTATTGTTGTTGGAAAATTCTGCTAACGGTAGGTGTCGATCCCAACTGTTTCTGAAATCAATAACACATGCTCGTAGCATGTCTTCAAGCGTTTGTATCGTCCTTTTGCTCTGCCCATTAGTTTATGGATGATAGGCATTACTCATGTCTAGACGAGTCCCCAATGCTTGTTTTAACATCTGCCAGAACCTTGAAACAAATCTACCATCCCTATCACAGATAATAGAGATTGGTATTCCATGTCTGGAGACGACTTCCTTCAAATACAGTCGTGCTAACTTCTCCATCTTGTCATCTTCTCTTATTGGCAGGAAGTGTGCTGACTTGGTGAGATGATCAACTATTACCCAAATAGTATCATAACCACTTGCAGTCCTTAGCAATTTAGTAATGAAATACATGGTAATGTTTTCCCATTTCCATTCTGGGATTTCAGGTTGTTGTAGTAGACCTGATGGTTTCTGATGTTCAGCTTTGACCTTAGAACACGTCAAACATTCTCCTACATATTTAGCAATATCGGCTTTCATACCTGGCCACCAAAAATGTTTCTTAAGATCCTTGTACATCTTCCCCGTTCCAGGATGTATTGAGTACCTAGTTTTATGAGCTTCTCTAAGTACCATTTCTCTCATATCTCCAAATTTAGGTACCCAAATTCTTTCAGCCCTATACTTGGTTCCGTCTTCCCGAATATTAAGATGCTTCTCCGATCCTTTGGGTATTTCATCCTTTAAATTTCCCTCTTTTAAAACTCCTTGTTGCACCTCCTTTATTTGAGTAGTAAGGTTAGTGTGAATCATTATATTCATAGATTTTACTCGAATGGGTTCTCTGTCCTTTCTGCTCAAGGTGTTGGCTACCACATTTGCCTTCCCCGGGTGGTAACGAATCTCAAAGTCGTAATCATTCAACAATTCAATCCACCTACGCTGCCTCATATTCAGTTGTTTCTGATTAAATATATGTTGAAGACTTTTGTGGTCGGTATATATAATACTTTTGACCCCATATAAGTAGTGCCTCCAAGTCTTTAATGCAAAAACAACAGCGCCTAATTCCAAATCATGCGTCGTATAATTTTGCTCGTGAATCTTCAATTGTATAGACGCATAAGCAATCACCTTCGTTCGTTGCATTAATACACAACCGAGACCTTGCTTTGATGCATCACAATAAATCACAAAATCATCATTCCCTTCAGGCAATGACAATATAGGTGCCGTAGTTAGTTTTTTCTTCAATAATTGAAACGCCTTCTCTTGTTCATCCTTCCATTCAAATTTCTTCCCTTTATGCATTAATGCTGTCAAGGGTTTTGCTATTTTGGAGAAATCTTGGATGAATCTTCTGTAGTAACCAGCCAATCCTAAAAATTGACATATATGCTTCGGAGTTTTTGGGGTTTCCCACTTTTCAACGGTTTCGATCTTTGCCGGGTCCACCTGGATACCTTCTTTGTTCACTATGTGACCGAGGAATTGAACTTCTTCCAACTAAAATGCACACTTTGAAAATTTAGAGTACAGTTTTTCTTTCCTCAATACTTCTAGCACTTTTCTCAAATGTTCTTCGTGCTCTTGATCATTCTTTGAGTAAATAAGTATGTCATCGATGAAAACAATGACAAACTTGTCAAGATATGGCCCACACACTCGGTTCATAAGGTCCATGAACACAACTGGTGCGTTAGTCAATCCAAACAGCATAACCATAAACTCGTAATGACCATAACGCGTCCTAAAAGCAGTTTTTGGAATATCATCCTCCTTTACTCGCATTTGATGATATCCAGAACGTAAATCGATCTTCGAATAAACCGACGAGCCTTGTAGTTGATCAAATAAGTCGTCAATTCTCGGCAGTGGATAACGGTTTTTGATGGTAACTTTGTTCAACTCTCTGTAGTCAATACACAACTTAAATGTACCATCCTTCTTCTTGACAAACAAAACATGAGCCCCCCATGGTGATGTGCTTGGTCGAATGAAACCACGTTCTAATAGTTCTTGCAGTTGGCTTTGCAGTTCTTTCATCTCGCTGGGTGCGAGTCTATAAGGAGCACGAGCTATTGGTGCAGCTCCTGGTACAAGATCTATTTGAAATTCAACAGATCGATGTGGAGGTAGTCCCGGTAATTCTTTCGAAAATACATCAGGAAATTCTTTTGTGACGGGAACATCATTGATGCTCTTTTCTTCAGTTTGTACTTTCTCGACGTGTGCTAGAACAGCATAGCAACCTTTTCTTATTAGTTTTTGTGCCTTCAAATTACTAATAAGATGTAGCTTCGTGTTTCCCTTTTCTCCGTACACCATTAAGGGTTCTCCTTCTTCTCGTACAATGCGAATTACATTTTTATAATACACGATCTCTGCTTTCACCTTCTTCAGCCAGTCCATGCCAACTATTACATCAAAACTCCCTAACTCTACTGGTATCAAATCAATCTTAAATATTTCGCTACCCAGTTTAATTTCTCGATTTCGGCATATATAATCTACTGAAATTAATTAACCGTTTGCTAATCCGAGTAAAAATTTACTATCCAACGGCGTCAATGGACAACTTAATTTAGTACAAAAATCTCTACTCATATAGCTTCTATCCACACCCGAATCAAATAAAACGTAAGCAGATTTATTGTCAATAAGAAACGTACCCGTAACAAGCTCCGGGTCTTCCTGTGCCTCTGCCGCATTAATATTGAAAACTCTTCCGCGGCCTTGTCCATTCGTGTTCTCCTGGTTCGGGCAATTTCTAATAATGTGGCCCGGTTTTCCACATTTATAACAAACTACATTGGCATAACTTGCTCCGACACTACTTGCTCCGCCATTACTCATTCCGACACCATTTGTTCCTTTCGTTCTGTTAACCCCTGGTCCGTAGATCTCACACTTCATCGCGCTATGACCATTTCTTTTACACTTGTTGCAAAATTTGATGCAAAACCCCGAGTGATACTTTTCACACCTTTGGCATAGCTGCTTCTGATTGTTGTTGTTGTTGCGGTTGTTATTGTTGTTGGGATGATTGTTGTAGTTGTTGTTGTTGTTGTTGTTGTTGTTGTTGTTGTTATTGTTGTTGTTGGGCCGTTTGTTGTAGTTGCGATTGATGTTGGGATTGTTGGGATAGTTGTTGCGATTATTGTTGTAATTGCTGTGGTTGTTGTATTGGTGATTCTTATCACCATTTTCCTCCCACTTTCTTTTGACTTGCTTCACATTGGCCTCTTCAGCCACCTGTTCTTTAATTCTTTCCTCAATCTGGTTCACTAGTTTGTGAGCCATTCTACATGCCTGTTGTATGGAGGCAGGCTCGTGTGAACTTATATCTTCTTGGATTCTTTCCAGTAATCCTTTCACAAACGCGTCGATCTTCTCTTCGTCATCTTCGAACGCTCTCGGACATAATAGGCACAATTTTGTGAATCGTCTTTCGTACGTGGTAATATCAAATCCTTGGGTTCGTAACCCTCTAAGTTCTATCTTGAGCTTATTGACCTCGGTTCTGGGACGGTACTTCTCATTCATCATGTGCTTGAATGCTGACTACGGTAGTGCGTAAGCATCATCTTGTCCCACTTGCTCTAGATAGGTATTCCACCATGTTAATGCAGTACCTGTGAAGGTATGCGTAGCATACTTCACTTTGTCCTCTTCAGTACACTTACTTATGGCAAACACCGATTCGACCTTCTCGGTCCACCGTTTCAATCCGATCGGTCCTTCGGTTCCATCAAATTCCAAAGGTTTGCAGGCAGTGAATTCTTTGTAGGTGCATCCTACACGATTTCTTGCGCCGTTAGCTGCATTGCTAGATTCAAAGTTATTGTTGGTATGTAGCGCAGCCTGTACTTCTGCTATGTTTGCAGCAAGAAAGGTACGAAATTCCTCTTCGCTCATATTCATGGTTTGTCGAGTAGTCGGTGCCATTTCGTTCAAATAGTCAAATGAAACAAGTTAATCATACAAAATATTAAGAGTAGTCAATAGTATCTCGTAGCATAATATGAACTCATTTATAAAAGCTTTTTCTTCATATTAGCGTTTAATAAGTTTAAATTCGGGTAGTACCTACCCGTTAAGTTCATACTTAGTAGCTAATATACAATTCAACTACTACAATTCTATATGAAAAACTGATTATAATAATATTTCGCATTCAAACTTTTTCACAATATTTTACAAACTTACAATACCGCTTATTTTACATATAACATGAAATGTAGCACACAATAACTTTGATACAAGATAGTTGTGAAGATAATTCTAGCTAGTACACAAGTCGTTCAGCAAAGGCAATAAAGACACGTAATTCATACGTCCAGAAACAAGTCATGCATTCTGGTTTTACTAGGACTACTTCCCATCCTTGGTCTTGTGGAACATAACCGTTATGGTCGTTGATAAGACAGCGTGTTGTAACGTCGTTAAAGGGACGAGGGTTACGTAATGTCCAACAGTCCCGTAACAATCTAAAAACCTCATTTCTTACCCCAATTACCGACTCCGTCACTTGTGGGAATGTTTTGTTTAATAGTTGTAGCCCGATGTTCTTGTTCTCACTTTGATGAGAAGCGAACATTACTAACCCGTAAGCATAACATGCTTCTTTATGTTGCATGTTAGCCGCTTTTTCTAAATCACGAAGTCCTATATTCGGATATATTGAGTCAAAATAATTTCTTAACTCGTTGCGTAAAATAGCATTTGGGTTCCCCGCAATATATGGGTCAAAGTAAACACATCGTAACTTATGGATTTCCCAATGTGATATCCCCCATATTTCGAACGAAAGCCTTTTATAAACCAAGGCATTCTTAGAACGTTCTTCGAATGTCTTACAAACTGATCTCGCCTTAAATAGTTGTACCGAGGAATTCTGACCGACTCTAGACAAGATTTCATCAATCATGTCTCCGGGTAGGTCTCTTAAAATATTGGGTTGTCTATCCATTTTGTGTTTTTAAACTGTAAAATAGACAAGAGTTAGATTCATAAAAAAATACTTATTAATACAAGTAATTTTTACATATATTATAAAGCATAAGCACACTATATTACATATATTACACCACACAAATACAACTATCTTATTCTGACTCGCTCGTTTCTTCTTCTTCGGTTTTGGTTCGTTTTGCCAAGTTTCTAGGGATATATGATGTTCCCCTAATACGAGCCGTCGTTTTCCACATTGGTTTAGAAAAACCTGGTGGTTTAGAGGTTCCCGGGTTATTGTCACAACTTAAGAAATAAAGGTATTTCGTATGCCCGAGAGACATATTAAATTAATGTGGCTAATGTGTTATGATCCAAGTCGGGTCATACCCAATAACCAACTTACCGACACCATATTCGTATTTGATCTTAGCGATTGGATCATTGATTAAATACGCGACACTTGAATTTTAAGAAAAATGGGTTTCTTAAATGTTACTTGATGTGTATAAATATAAATTATGGAATAATTTATATAATTTGGATTTAATTATTTATAGGTTAAATAATTAATATATTTATGTTACATTTTATATAAATGAGTTTTATATAATAAAATGTACATAAATAAATATGGAAGTTTATAAAAT
Source organism: Rutidosis leptorrhynchoides (assembly GCF_046630445.1). Taxonomy (NCBI): domain Eukaryota; kingdom Viridiplantae; phylum Streptophyta; class Magnoliopsida; order Asterales; family Asteraceae; genus Rutidosis; species Rutidosis leptorrhynchoides. The sequence continues at coordinate 174,891,744 of NC_092342.1, read as the reverse complement.
AGTTTTATAAAAATCAATTCTTTTGTAAAACTTATTTTATAATACATATTTGGAAGTGGCATGGGAGTTTCACAAGCATGCTATCTTTTAATGTATTTTAAGTGTTACTTTCAAAGATTCCATGGGATAAGTAACTAGACCTCTTGGAGACTTAAACACTTGAACATACACATGCATACACATCAAAATACTTGAAAAAAACTGCACAAAACACTCTAAAAACTTGCTGTATTTCCGTGGGGTTTTAGCAAGGAAAGAGGGTTCATTTTGTTTTTTTTTTCAAACAATATTCAAGTGTGATTAGATCCTAACCAAAGCTAGGGTGTTGGTGCACAAGTTTGGGGTATAACAACTTGAGGTTTCATACTTTTGGAGCTCCATTCAACATCATCATCTTAATCACTCATCAACAAGCTTGGAGTAGGTATAAACTCTTTTCTTGCTTGTAGTTTGTAAGTATATTTCATAACTTGATCCTAATTGGGATTTAACTTGAATTAGTTAAAGATTAACAAGTTAATAAATGGTTATCTACATGCTTCCGCTTTGAATGATTCTTAAAAGGTTTTAAGTATTATGAAACTTGTTAAATCCCAACAATGGTATCTAGAGCCGAAGTTGTTGAAATATGCTTCGAGATAGTTATTAAAGTCACTATATATTTTGCATTTTATGTACATACATGATAGTAAAATGCAAAAATTATATGTTTGGGTGGGTTTCCATTTTGGCCGAATTTTAGCAAGTTCTAAATGGGTTTGGAACTTGAAATTTGGTCATATTTTGTTGTATGTTGAAGTTCACAATCAAGCCTTGACCTTATGTTTGAATGTATGCATGTTTGGTTGATTTAATTCATTCATTTGGTATGTAATATTAATTCATTCATGTGGTTGTAATATTCATGCAATTTGGTTTGTAATATTATTTTTTATGTAATTTATTTTATATTTGGTATGTAAAATAGATTAGGTTGTATTTTCATTTTTTAGAAAAAATGTATTAGGATATATTTTTTGTAAAAATGAAGATGCAAGATGAAGACAAGGTAGATGCAAGGTTAAGTGGGAGATTTGAAATCTCCTACTTTGTGTTATTACCCTTAATCGGTGGCATTTGTTTTCGGCTAAATAAATGTCTACCAAAATGGCTTGCTTGTGAACATATTGTTTTGCATGCTTGGTTGTTTTGTTGTTTGATTATAGATTGTATGTTTGGTTGCTACAAATTAATCACACAAGTTAACAACAAACAAACTAAAATTTAATTGGTTAAATTAGACGTTATTAAACAACATGCAAAATGACAATTTAGATGGTTAAATTGGAATGGCAAAAGGACATAATAATTGATTATTAACACTCATATAAAATGGTTTATATCAAATCATGTAATTGGCTTAATTACAGGACATGAAAATGGATTTTCATACAAACCATACACTAAATGCATGTTGGTGTATGGTGTAAAAGTTTTCTCAAACTAGAATTAATGAAAACTTAAAATCCCTTATTAACAAGGCAAACAAGTTAAACGCCATCCTTTTGTGTGACACTTGAAAATATTAGGGAACTCATAATGGGATAAAGGTCACCTAACCGTTATGAACAAACTAATATGATTAAGGTGAATTTCGCACACTTGTGGGATAAAGGTCACCTAACCACTTGTATGTTAAATTTACACGTTTACACAAGTAGGACGACTTGATTTGGGAATCATGAACTTAGGGTCACCGAAGCATGAGGAACAAATAGGCGTTGATGGGATAAATATGCAATGCAAAAGGATTGCATGATCCCATAACTTAGAAGTTGCAAAAGGATTGCAATTGTCATACAATGACTACCTAGCTAAATCAAATGACGGGATAAAGGTCACCTAACCGAAATTTGGTTTACCGTTGGATTCTAATATTTAATAAATATCAATTGGTTTTATATTTAATAAAATAAAATATAAATATCGTTATCTTTATCATACTGGTTAAGTAATGAGTTGTCAAAAGTGGTTCTAGATATTTATAAAAGATATATACGTTTTAATAATAAAGTTCTTTTTAAACTGAAAATGTTTTTTGTACTTCTGAAACTAAATCAAATAAATATGATAATTTTATTTTCCAAAACTAAATATATTTAAGAATCATTTTGTTAAAAGGTTAAAATAATGGAAATCATTATATCATAAAACATTTTAGAAAAGTAGAATTATATATATTCATAATAGGTTTCAAGTTTTTAAATTAAGTCTGTTGGTGAAGCATGGGATAAAGTCCAAAGGTTAAATAAACGTATGAAATCATCTTAATGAAAAATGTCGAGTTACTTAACTTGTCGATATTCAACATCTAATTTATTTACACTCCACGTTCTTATTTTCATATTAAATAAAATGAAAGTTAACACAGTTATCTTATCAAGGTCACGAGGAAAATATTATAAAACATGCCTTGGAAATTAAACAGGAATTTCCACTAACCCTTGTCTAGTTCCCGTTAATTGACACATTTGTTCTTATTTATAAATCACTTTACCATTTTCTGAATGTTGTCAAAAAGAATAGATTTCTTAAATCACAGTGGACCTCATAACATAGGCCCGTAATCATATCATAATGTATCTGATAATTCAATCATTTTATATTATCTCTTAATTCTGTCGATAAATATATTGAAACAAATACGTTCATGTAAAGTATCATATATTTAATACTTTGTTAATGTTTTCAGTTAATATTATATATTATATATACATATCTATATACTCATAATTGTTCGTGAATCGTCGAACACGGTCAAAGGGTAATTGATTACATGAATGTAGTTCCAAACTTTTTGAGATTCAACATTACAAATTCTGATTATCGTGTACAAAACATATAAAGGTTAAGTTTAAATTTGGTCGAAAATTTTCGGGTCGTCACAGTACCTACCCGTTAAAGAAATTTCGTCCCGAAATTTGATCGAGGTCGTCATGGCTAACAATAAGAATGTTATTATGACGAATATAAGTTGATTCATAGGGTTTTATCATGATTGAGAAACATGAATAAAATAATTCGATTACTCGAAACGTATGAGTGAAGCTATCGTAAAAGAGTGAAATGAGAAAATAGGGATTCATCTTATCTTTTGACGTCATCACGGTTGATCTCCGGATTAAAGAAAATCTTTGTAATTTATATAAGATTTGATTCTTCGGTGATTAAGGAAATTATGATCCTCTTCGATTTAATGCGATGATTCATCTTTATTTTTCTGTAGGATATTTCACTATAAATCCACCTCCTTCGTTTCCTTTTAATTCACACCTTCTATTCTTTCTCCCTCAATTCTTACTTTAAAATTATTCGTCAATATGCTTCATCCAGTGCTGATTCTCGATATACTCCTCACTTTCATATCTGCCGTTCTTCTTTTTCATCTACCTCCAGAAGAATCTATTTACTTCTACTATACTTTTGGTTTTATAGTGTTTTTAGTTCTCCCGTGTCTTTATATTGCTATATGCATCGATATTTACGATTTATAGTTTCTGGGTTGTTGTTGGGTTTTATATCTTCCCTTATATTTCGATGTACCTGCTTCTGTCTTCTATAATCATTGTCATCCCCAATTAATGCTCTCTTTTATTTGCTGCGATTTATACCCCAATTTCTATTTCGGAGTTTTGTCCTTTCGTTTCTTCTTCTTGCGATTAAGCACTGCTTGTAATGGTCCAAAATTCGCATATATGAATTTCGGAATGAACATTGTTAATGTTCTAAGAAGGAAATTGTAATGGCACGATCTTGACTTGTCAAATTACTAGAATACCTCGGAAAAGGCCGAATCATCAAGAAATATTTTCTTGATATTTTAGAGGTTAAAGAGAATACAAGAGTCGTGTAACATAGCACATGATGACGTTATGATCTGTGAATCATCACGTTCCATTTAGAAACTCAGCATGACTTACTGTAATATAATCACGTTGATCAAGTGTCATTATATTATACTAGTTCATACTTCAGTTCCCAACACTACTTCAAAAATATTCCTATTTTAAATTCGAAAGTTTCAGAATTTAGAAACTAAAATAGTTTCTTTTATGATGTAATACAGACAGCACGAAGAGGTAAATGATTTCAGATAAGAATAATTATGGAAATATCTTCAGAAATATGGAGGATATTTATAATGAAAGATACGATGATATCTTAAAATTTCTAATATCAGAGGATGATGAAGATTATTGTCCGTAAGGGTTTAGAGTCAGGAGCAAGGTATTCGATAATGACTTCAGCAAACATGGAATCATTTGGATTCTTTGAAGGTAGATTTTGTCCTTGTGATTTATCCACAGCCTTCTTCATGGTTTGCTCAATCCGTATTTTTCAGTACCAAATCTTCTCTTTTTCTGAGCTTTGCCAACACACTACTCTTTATCATCAAACTTTTTACTGTTAAGGTCGTTTATAGTTTTTGCTGCTTCATCAGTATTTCGAGAACTAGTTCGCAGTTTAGGGTATTTTTCAGAAACTTCACATTCAAAGTATATAAGTCCAGAAGATAGACACATATAATTGTTGGCGTAGACATGCTGCGAGATTTCAAAATACTGATTGCTAATTTCTGATGATTCGTATGGTAATTCTCGTTACAAGATGCAGATGAGTAAATGATGGGGTTTTGATAAATATAAAGATTTTTCAGAAAGTCAAAGATCAATGAAGTTGTTAATAAGTTTACTGCTAATGTGGCGAGATATGAAAGGTTTTCCGGTAATAATGATGAAGGGGTAATCATTATAATAAGGCTTATTCGAATGAACAATTGAAGTTGGTTTGCTGGAGCTGTGACAAAACCGTCTATTTTTAGAAGGGATTGAAAAGTTATTTTAGCTAGTAAATGCCAAAAGGTCTGACATGGATACATGTTAAATTATGACTTTGATTTTAAGAGTTTTTCAGGTACGTAACTGTGGATAACATGTGGTTGGATCATCATCTCGATTTTTCATTATTTGAAGTGTCTTCAGGTATTTCGAAGGGCTTGAACACAGATTATAATCGTTAATATACATACGATGTTCTAACACAGTTTTGAAGTTAAAGTATAGCTTTGAAAGATGTAAGAATCTAAGAGTTATGATACCGGTTATAACTTGAATTGAATTCAGCGATTTCAAAATCAGAATATGTAATTAGATTTTTGAATGAATATGGTTGTTTTGATTTCTATAAAAGAATGTATATTGTTGTGAAAGTAGGGAGTATAATGGATGATTTGCTGAATCAGATTCGAAGAATGTAATATATTAATTGTGAATTTATATATCTCTCGGGTATTACCTACCCGTTAAAAAAAATGTCACAATTAATATTTTGTACAAAAAAAAATTATTACAGTCTTTATGGAAATATATGTGTATATTTCTTCAGATGTAATATAGATTTAATGAGTTAATATTAAATTAAACTCACTTGATTTATGGTTAAGGCTAGGATAGATAATTTCTAAACTTTAGAAATTACATAATCGTCGTAGAATGTTTTTCCAATGAAGTTATGAATCAATACTTCATCGATGTGGTATTCCTTAGTATCTACAGGTGTATGACGTCGATGCTCATGGGACAGATTGTGAAGTTGAGGTTTGCGATGCGGTTGTTGTTGGTGGTGGTAATGATACTGTTGATGTTGGTGATGGTGGTACTGGTTATGTTGCTGGTGCTGCTGCTGGTGTTTGTAAGCTTTGCACCATATTCTCTAAAGCCACTACTCGAGCGCGAAGCTCGTTGACTTCTTCTATTACATCGGGGTGATTGTCAGTTCGGACGAGCGGATAAATAAGATCTAGAATTTGGTGTAGTATATAATCATAACGAGATACTCGGGAAATGAGAGAGAAAATGGTGTTTCGGACAGGTTCGCCGGGGTAAGTGCTTCAGGTTCATTGCCAAGAGGGCAATGTGGTGGATGGAAAGGATCGCCTTCTTCTTGTCTCCAATGATTAAGGAGGCTACGAACCCATCCCCAATTCATCCAGAATAGATGATGGCTGATTGGTTAATCCATTCCAGTCACACTGCTTTCGAAGCTTGAGTGGGATTCCATTTCGGAATCCAAGGAACTTGAACTGATGACGAATTCCATTTCGTACGATTTGATAAAGGATTTTTCGATACGAAATGATTTTCCGGCTATCGGGTGGTATTCTAACTACATAGAATATATATATATATATATATATATATATATATATATATATATATATATATATATATATAGATCAAAAGATTTCATAGATTACGGAGGAATTTACGGAATATGTCAGACAATGTTTACGGTAATAGATACGATAAGATATGATTTAGCAGATACGCTAAAATATGAATTTTTGTCTATACACTATTCATGCAATCAATGCAGCAAGACGTGTCTAGACTAAGAATGATAAGCAGGTAATTTCCTAAGGATGGTAAGTAGATGATTTCTGACTAAAAATGATAAACAAAACTTTTGACATGCAGACACGGTCGAAGTCCAGACTCACTAATGCATCTTAACAATTATCAGTTAGACACACTAATGCAAGACCTGGTTCCCTAAGACCACCGCTCTTATACCAACTAAAAGGACTCGTTCATATACATTATAAACGATTCACAATAGTTGATTACATCGCGAGGTATTTGACCTCTATATGATACGTTTTACAAACATTGCATTCATTTTTAAAAGACAAACTTTCTTTACATCAAAAACTGACGGCATGCATACCATTTCATATTACATCCAACTATAATTGACTTAATATTAATCTTGATGAACTCAACGACTCGAATGCAACATCTTTCAAAGTATGTCATGAATGACTCCAGGTAATATCCTTAAAATGAGCTAATGCACAGCGGAAGATTTCTTTAATACCTGAGAATAAACATGCTTTAAAGTGTCAACCAAAAGGTTGGTGAGTTCATTAGTTTATCATAATCAATCATTTCAGTAAGAGTAATAGACCACAAGATTTCAGTTTCCATAAATATCCGTACACTCGCAAGTGTTTAAAAGCATTCTATAAGCTGTAGGCACCCGGTAACAAGCCTTAACGTTCATGTTTTACCCTCTGAAGTACACCAGATCAGGTGTGTTTAAAATAACCTCGAAGTACTAAAGCATCCCATAGTCAGGATGGGGTTTGTCAGGCCCAATAGATGTATCTTTAGGATTCGCGCCTACCGTACATAGACAAGTAGTTTAATATTACCAAGCTAAGGGTATATTTCTAGTTTAAACCCACGTAGAATAAGTTTTAGTACTTGTGCCTATTTCGTAAAACATTTATAAAAACAGCGCATGTATTCTCAGTCCCAAAAATATATATAAAAGGGAGCAAATGAAACTCACAATACTGTATTTCGTAGCAATTATGTATATGACGGCACTGAACAAGTGCAGGGTTTGTCTCGGATTCACGAACGTATCAATATTGTGATTCAATATTGTAAGAAAGTACGTAGACGCAATGAAAATGATAAACGTTAGGTTGACCTCACGAGCAATACCCTCGATCAATACCCATAACCTCCATAGCTATAACCCATAATTTCCTTAGCTCTATCCCGCTTGAAAACTTATTTTGAAATCGTCTGAGTATAACTTCGTCGTAGTATTTTATGTATACTAATAATATCTTGAAATAAGACAAAGAAAATATATATATGTAATTCGATTGAGAGAGTTTAGAGAAATATATTTTCAAGTTTCTATGAAATAATGAAACCTATTCAATTCTATTTATAATAGATTTTTGAATTATTAAAGTGAATTATTAAAGTATGAATTATTAAAGTGAATTATTAATGTATGAATTATTAAAGTGAATTATTAAAGTAAATTATTAAAGTATGAATTATTTAAATGAATTATTAAAGTGAATTATTAAAGTATGGATTATTAAAGTGAATTATTAAAGAATGAATTATTAAAGTATGAATTATTAAAGTGAATTATTAAAGTATGAATTATTAAAGTTAAAGTAAAGTAAAAGTAAAGTAAAGGTAAAGTTAAAGTATAGTAAAAGTATAAAAATATATACGTATAATACGCGTATAAATATATATAATATTAATTTAAATCCTTATATATATTTAATAAAATAAAATATAAATATCGTTATCTTTATCATACTGGTTAAGTAATGAGTTGTCAAAAGTGGTTCTAGATATTTATAAAAGATATATACGTTTTAATAATAAAGTTCTTTTTAAACTGAAAACGTTTTTTGTACTTTTGAAACTAAATCAAATAAATATGATAATTTTATTTTCCAAAACTAAATATATTTAAGAATCATTTTGTTAAAAGGTTAAAATAATGGAAATCGTTATATCATAAAACATTTTAGAAAAGTAGAATTATATATATTCATAATAGGTTTCAAGTTTTTAAATTACAGTCTGTTGGTGAAGCATGGGATAAAGTCCAAAGGTTAAATAAACGTATGAAATCATCTTAATGAAAAATGTCGAGTTACTTAACTTGTCGATATTCAACATCTAAGTTATTTACACTCCACGTTCTTATTTTCATATTAAATAAAATGAAAGTTAACACAGTTATCTTATCAAGGTCACGAGGAAAATATTATAAAACATGCCTTGGAAATTAAACAGGAATTTCCACTAACCCTTGTCTAGTTCCCGTTAATTGACACATTTGTTCTTATTTATAAATCACTTTACCATTTTCCGAATGTTGTCAAAAAGAATAGATTTCTTAAATCACAGTGGACCTCATAACATAGGCCCGTAATCATATCATAATGTATCTGATAATTCAATCATTTGAGATTATCTCTTAATTCTGTCGATAAATATATTGAAACAAATACGTTCATGTAAAGTATCATATATTTAATACTTTGTTAATGTTTTCAGTTAATATTATATATTATATATACATATCTATATACTCATAATTGTTCGTGAATCGTCGAACACAGTCAAAGGGTAATTGATTACATGAATGTAGTTCCAAACTTTTTGAGTTTCAACATTACAAATTCTGCTTATCGTGTTGGAAACATATGAAGGTTAAGTTTAAATTGGTCAGAAATTTTCGGGTCGTCACAAACATGGAAAAGTTCGGGTCACTACAATTGTCACGATATTGAAAATACGGGTGTTGACGGTACATATAAAGTTCATTGGGGTCGGAATCAAATTTCTCTATTTTGATGCATTTTCCCTTATTATTTTCTTTTGCCTCATTTAATTGGGTCTGGGTAATTTCTATAACATCATCGGAATCCTCATCAGGATCCGATTCATCGGAAAATTGGTAATTTTCCCAATATTTTGCTTCCTTAGCGGAAACACCATTGACCATTATTAACTTTGGTCCATTGGTTGAGGATTTTCTTTTAGTTGACCAGTTTTCTATGGTTCCTACTATTCCCCCCTCTGGAACCTCTTCTTCTTTCGGTTCCTCTTCTTCTGGTTCCTCTTCTTCTGGTTCCTCTTCTTTCGGTTCTTCGGGAACTTGTGAATCTTGCCAATATATATTCGACTCTTCGTTATTATTAGGTGAGTCAACGGGATTTATGCTAGAGGTAGACTTCTATCAAACAATATCATACATGTTAAGAGATTAATATATCACATAATATTTACATGTTAATAATATATAGTTTCCAACAAAAATGTTAATTTTCTGGTTCTCTAAGTCACACTAATGCAAATTTTCTGGTTCTCTAAGACCAACGCTCTGATACCAACTGAAATGTCCCGTTCATATTAATTATAAACGTTCCATATTAATTAATTTCGTTGCGAGGTTTTGACCTCTATATGAGACATTTTTCAAAGACTGCATTCATTTTTAAAACAACCATAACCTTTATTTTATCAATAAAGGTTTTAAAAACATCACGTAGATTATCAAATAATGATAATCTAAAATATACAGTTTACACACGACCATTACATAATTGTTTACAATAGAAATATATTACATCGACATATGTTTCTTGAATGCTGTTTTTACACAATATCATAAAAACATGGACTCCAAATCTTGTCCTTATTTTAGTATGCAACAGCAGAAGCTCTTAGTATTCACCTGAGAATAAACATGCTTTAAACGTTAAGAAAAAATGTTGGTGAGTTATAGGTTTACCCTGTATATATCAAATCGTAATAATAGACCACAAGATTTCATATTTCAATACACATCCCATACATAGAGATAAAAATCATTCATATGGTGACCACCTGGTAACCGACATTAACAAGATGCATATATAAGAATATCCCCATCATTCCGGGACACCCTTCGGATATGATATAAATTTCGAAGTATTAAAGCATCCGGTACTTTGGATGGGGTTTGTTAGGCCCAATAGATCTATCTTTAGGATTCGCGTCAGATAGGGTGTCTGTTCCCTAATTCTTAGATTACCAGACTTAATAAAAAGGGGCATATTCGATTTCCATAATTCAACCATAGAATGTAGTTTCACGTACTTGTGTCTATTTTGTAAATCATTTATAAAACCTGCATGTATTATCATTCCAAAAATATTAGATTTTAAAAGTGGGACTATAACTCACTTTCACAGATATTTCCTTTCTCGGAAATAAGACTTGGCCACAGGTCGATTCACGAACCTATACAAATATGTACATATATATCAAAGTATGATCAAAATATAATTACAACCATTTTTATTATGTCTTAAAGATTTGAGTGTATTAAGTCAGCTGTCCTCGTTAGTAACCTACAACTAGTTGTCCATAGTAAGATGTACAGAAATAAATCGATATATATTATCTTGAATCAATCTACGACCCAGTGTATACACATCTCAGGCTAAATCATAACTCAAAGTATATATATTTTTGGAATCAACCTCAACCCTGTATAGCTAACTCCAACATTACTGCATATAGAGTGTCTATGGTTGTTCCAAATAATATATACACATAGGTCGATATGATATATCAAAATATTTGCATACGTGTCTATGGTATCCCAAGATTACATAATATATTAGAATACATGTATAATACAATATAAGTTAGCTAGGATATGATTTGTATAGATTTGTTAAACATTTCTCGTAGCTAAAAAGATCAAAAATATCCAATCTTGTTTTACCCATAACTTCTTCATTTTAAATCCGTTTTGAGTGAATCAAATTTCTATGATTTCATATTGAACTCTAATTTAAGAATCCAAACAGAAAAAGTATAGGTTTATAGTCAGAAATTTAAGTTACATGTCAATTACTAAAGAGGTAGTCATTTCCGTCGAAAGAACAACATCTTGATGACCATTTTGAAAAACATACTTTCACTTTGAGTTTACCAAACTTTTTGGATATAGTATCATGTTCATATGAAAAATCATTTTTCCAGAAGAATAACTTTTAAATCAAAGTTTATCATAGTTTTTAATTATCCAAACCAAAACAGCCCCCGGTTTCACTACGACGGCGTATATCCGATTTTATAGTGTTCATCGTGTTTCCAGGTTTTAAATCATTAAGTTAGCATATCATATAGATATAGAACATGTGTTTAGTTGATTTTAAAAGTCAAGTTAGAAGGATAAACTTTTGTTTGCGAACAAGTTTAGAATTAACTAAACTATGTTCTAGTGATTACAAATTTAAACCTTCGAATAAGATAGCTTTATTTGTATGAATCGAATGATGTTATGAACATCATTACTACCTCAAGTTTTATGGATAAAACTACTGGAAATGATAAAAATGGATCTACCTTCAAAGGATCCTTGGATGGCTTGAAAGTTCTTGAAGCAGAATCATGACACGAAAACAGTTCAAGTAAGATTTTCACTCGAAATAAGATTGTTATAGTTGTAGAAATTGAATCAAAGTTTGAATATGAATATTACCTTGAATTAGAAATATAACCTACTATAAATAACAAGGTTCCTTGATCTTAGATGATTACTTGAAATGGATTAGAAAGCTTGGAAGTAGACTTGCAAACTTGGAAGTATTCTTGATTTTTATGAAACTATACTTATGGAATTTATGAAGAACACTTAGAACTTGAAGATGAAACTTGAGAGAGATCAATTAGATGAAGAAAATTGAAGAATGAAAGTGTTTGTAGGTGTTTTTGGTAGTTGGTATATGGATTAGATATAAAGGATATGTAATTTTGTTTTCATGTAAATAAGTCATGAATGATTACTAATATTTTTGTAATTTTATGAGATATTTCATGCTAGTTGCCAAATGATGGTTCCCAAATGTGTTAGGTGACTCACATGGGCTGCTAAGAGCTGATCATTGGAGTGTATATACCAATAGTACATACATCTAAAAGCTGTGTATTGTACGAGTACGAATACGGGTGCATACGAGTAGAATTGTTGATGAAACTGAACGAGGACGTAATTGTAAGCATTTTTGTTAAGTAGAAGTACTTTGATATGTGTCTTGAAGTCTTTTAAAAGTTTAAGAATACATATCAAAAAACAACATGTATATACATTCTAATGGAGTCGTTAAGTCTTCGTTAGTCGTTATATGTAAGTGTTGTTTTGAAACCTTTAAGTTAACGATCTCAATTAATGTTGTTAGCCCAATGTTTATTATATCAAATGAGATGTTGAATTATTATATTATCATGATATTATGATGTATGAATATCTCTTAATATGATATATACATTAAAATATCGTTACAACGATAATCGTTACATATAAGTCTCGTTTCGTAATTGTTGAGTTAGTAGTCTTGTTTTTACATATGTAGTTCATTGTTAACACACTTAATGATATATTTAAATATCATTTTATCATGTTAAATATAGTGTATCAATATCTTAATATGATACATATATATTTAGTAGACGTTATCATAACGATAATCGTTATATATATCATTTCGAGTTTCTTAACTTAGTAATCTCATTTCTTATGTATATCACACATTGTTAATATACTTAGTGAGATACTTACTCATCATAATCTCATGTCAACCATATATATATATGTCTATATATACCACAACATGTAGTTTTTACAATTTTGTAACGTTCGTGAATCGCCGGTCAACTTGGGTGATCAATTGTCTATATGAAACTTATTTCATTTAATCAAGTCTTAACAAGTTTGATTGCTTAAGACGTTGGAAACATTTAGTCATGTAAATATCAATCTCAATTAACATATATAAACATGGAAAAGTTCGGGTCACTACAGCTAAAAACTTCGAATATTTATAGCTGCACAAAAAGTCTCCAGTTGGAGCCCGCATCATGACCGCGATAACCCCATCGCGACCGGATCCACAAACAGCATCGCGGTCGTGATGCACCTGTCGCGACCATGATTCACCAATTATCGAATTCCGTCAATCTCTGCCTACTTATTACAACCAGGACACCTTCTATCACGACCGTGATTCACTCTAGACCCAGTAAAACTTCATTTTCTCACATCCAAACGTACTTTAAGCTCAAATATCACCATTACTTAGCAAGAAATAATCAAAACATTAACCCGAAGACTTCTGGAGCTATATTTATCATTTTAACTCAATTAATCACCAAAGTCTTCACATTTCTTCAAATAAACAACAATAAACAACCAATATCGTGATGTAAAATATGTATAATTTGAGCGATATAAAATCCCCAATACTTGAACCTTGCTTGTCCTCAAACAAGTCTATCTTCAAATAATATCAACTAATGTAGAAATAAACAAACTTGGACAAGTCTTCAGCAATTAAGAAATCAAGACGTACTGATATCATTCTTCAAAAGCAATTCCATATCATGTAGTCTTCAACATAGCAAGCACAAGGTTCAAGTCATTCAACACTGAGTCTATCATAAATAAAGTATACGCCTTCAACAAATGTGGCCCTCTACTCAACCAACAATGTTATCCCTTTTCCATCCCCATGCCCCCAAAACACCAATAATCCATTAATTCTAAAATAATCGTCAATTCCAAATTTGGGTTTAAGGCGGGTGCGCCAAAGCGTAGGGGACTGGTTACCCCTATCTTTATGGTTAATCCGGGCATAGGATAACCGGTACTCATCAAACTTTCTATCACAACTCTATGGTTTCTCTCATAGTAGGGCAAAAGCATTGACAGAGGTTCGTGGAATTAGGGCCCTACGTGGCTAAAATAAGATGTCCATCAATTCCAAAATTTTGCTCAAAAGGCGGTGTGCATACAAGCCTTCCTGATTATGGGACAGCCGCACGGGTAGTTGCACTGAAGCGAACTACCTTGGGTGTAAATTTTTCAGTGGGTCTATTGTATGAAACCTGAAAGACTTCACTTTCAAGCAATGGCCTTTTGAAACAAACTTAACTTGTAAGACTTTACTTACAAGTATCGGAATAATTTACTTCCTAAAAACAACATGGGAGGCCTCGATTCTCCCGGAAGTGTTTAAACACTTGTTTAATTTATTTAAGGTCCTTGAACCCCACTTCCCACGCATCTAGCTTTTATGCTAGTTTTAAGAAAATGTAGGAAGCACATACTACATTTTCATATTTAAAAGGGTACCACAGCTTTTGACCATGGCGTATGTTGTCTGAGCAACACTAGTACGAAGCTATTGCTCTTCATCAAGAAGACAGCATAGGTTGAAGCTCAAGGCTTCTCTTCCCACAGTATGATACATCGGTGTAAGACATTGTGAAATGATGAATTAACCAATGTCAGTATAAAATGATGTAGATTAGGAAGTCTTCTACACCAAGTAAGACGGGGATTCGGAAGGCTTAACTTCCTTAATGGATGGAGTTGAATCATCATACAATTTTGGGTTTTTATTACCTTGGAAGACTTTGCTTCCTTATTACACATACACACACACACACACTCTCACGCAAAAGAAAAAACAAAACACCAAAATCAGTGAGGTACATGCACAATTTAACTTATAAAAGTGATAACATTTGCTTAACTACAAAACTACACTTGGGTTTTTAACGAGTCAATAATTTTAAAATTTCCCCAATTTTTTTACAATTTAATCAAAAATAAGACTCAAGCCAAGTGTATTACATCCGCGAGAATTTATATCTCTCCCCCCACACTTAAGATCATGTAATGCCCTCATTTACATGAAATTAGATGAATAAAGTATAAATTCGAGAGGACAATAGAGTGTAGGAAATATAAAACTCGGATGTAGAGCATAAAATCGGGAAAATGAAGTGACAAAAGGCTCTGCACTGACGGTCATTCCTCGATTGTCATCACATGATGGTACCTGCAATGATTACAAAAGAACAAAACACAAAAAGAAAAATATTTTTTTTGGATTATTGGGTTTTTCAATTTTTTAGGATTTTTAGTTTTAAAACACACGCATTAAACAAATTATTACAGTGTGCAAGTTTATTAACGAGTCGTGCACTAGACTCCACCTTTCTCTCAACTAATGCCTGGATGGTGGTTTCCCTCCTTCTTCAAACCATGGGAACCACCACTTTCAATACCATTACCGATCACGCTTATCAACCAATCATCTGCGGCCCTTGACTCCCTAGTCAGTTCCCTCAACTTATCTTTCTCTTTTTCAGATAAATTAGAAACTAACCGGAATCTTAACTGCTTATCTTTCTCATTCATCGCTTTCTTAACCCGCCCGAATAGCCTTCTCATAGACCTATCATCCACACTATCATCGGGCGGTTTAACCACTAATTTTTCTTTAATAACTCCACCCCCACACTTAGGCTTTCTACTAGTCTCAGTTTGAAATTTATTAGTTTCACTAGTCAGCACATTCACAGAATCAACGGGTGTGGATGGTGGTTTAACACTAAACTTCGTTTGAAAACTCAAAGTTTTACCTCTATCCCTCAAAATCAACTTACAAGTTCTCCAGTCAGTTAATACACCTGCAGTTGCTAAAAATGATCTACCTAAAATAATGGGTACAACCTTATCCTCTGGCATATCAACAACTACAAAGTCAGCTGGGAACTCCAATTCACCTATTCTAATCACCAAATTTTTAGCAATCCCTATGGGTTTACTAATTGACTGGTTAATCAACCTAACTCCGGTATTAGTCGACTTAAGCTCATTTAAATCCAAACATGAATAAACAGATAATGTCATAAGATTGATAATAGCACCTGAATCAGTTAAACACTTAAAAATTTCAGAGTCTTCAATCCTATAGGGCACTATGAATGGCCCGGGATCGCCTAACTTTGGTGGCATATCACTCTTCTTCAAGAAACTCGGAGGATGCCTGCTCATGCTCACCCTTCTTCACCATTATATCTTTCAAAAATTTCCCATAATTGGGCATACCTGCAAGAACATCAACCAAAGGTACATGCACATAAATATTATGATTACTATTAATAGACTTGCAAACAGTACCCTTCAGTTGCTCAAATTGAATAGCTCTCGGATATGGAATATGAGGCTTGTAAACTTTTAATTTAGATGAAGGTTTCACCTCCTCTTCCACTCCACTTTTATCAACACTAAACTTAGGAGACTCGGTAATCTCCACACTTTTCACCTCCGACTCTTGACTACCCGAATTAGAAGAACTCCCCATCATCGTTTCATCAGATAATTACCATAAGCGGGAGTAATATCACTAACTCGAATCCAACCGTCTACACCATTATGAGTATAAGTCGAAATAACCTCATCGGAATCATAACCCTCATCACCTAAAATAGCATTAACATGCGAATAGGTAGGAACTTGAGGCTCTTTGTTCTTCAAGTCACTTTGGTTATTCTTAGTCAAGATTGTTCGGGGTGGCCCATTAACATTGGGATTGGATTGCGTATTCGAAGGGAGAGCACCCGGTGGTCTCTCCGTTAGCGACTGAGCTATACGCCCCACATCCCGTTCCAAATTCTGAATCGAGGCATGCTGACTTTGCACTTGCTGTTTTGTCGATTCACTATCTAGCCTCAAAGCTGTGATACTTTCATCTGTCTTTATTATAAAACCCCGCAACTACTCCTCTAATGAAGGACCCTTATCCACATATGACTGATTTTGATTTTGATTAACGAACCCCGGTGGTCCATTCCTTTGATAACCCGAACTACCTCCTTGATACTGATTATTGTATTGATTACCCAAGTAATTCACCTGCTCTTCCATAGATGCCTGATTACAGTCCTTTGTGAGATGTGGTCCCTGACATAACTCACAACCAACTTTCATAGCATGCATCTCTTTAGTCATCGATTCCATTTGTCTTTTAACAATAGCTAGTTGTGCTCTAACTGATGCGAGCTCATCACCAGTTCTGGTACTAGCGACATGAGAAGAGCGAGAAATATCCATCTCTTGATGCCAATCATAAGAATGCGTAGCAGTTTCAGAGATGATGTTGTAAGCTTCATCCGGAGTCTTTTTCATTAACGAGCCACCTGCAGCAATATCGATCTCTTTCCTTGTCGGCACATTAACACCCTTATAAAAGATTTGGACCTTATTAAAATTGTTCAACCCATGTTGAGGACAATTTCGAAGCATTTTACCGAACCGGGTCCAAGCATCATAGAGTGTCTCGCTGGCTTCTAAACAAAGTGATTAATGTCACTCTGTAAACACTAGAAGTGATTACTGTTGTTTATTTCAATCTCAAACATTAAATCCTTAAGATAGAACAATCCAATATTTATAGTTTCACATTCAAGCAAACACTAAACTGATTTAGCCTAGCATATTAAAATAATAAGAAACGAATAAACAATAAAAACTAATAGTATTCATGATTACAATGATAAACTTGTTGGGATTTAACAAGTTAGAAACTCTTAAAACCATTTAAGATTAAAACAAAATGGAAGCGTGTAATTACCAATTAAACTTGTTAATCTTTAAACCAATTTAAAGTTAAATCCCAATAGGATCAAGTTGTGAACATAAGCTTACAAACTAACAAGAAAGGAAGAGTTTATACCTCCTTAAAACAAGTTTAAGGGCTGTCCAAAATGCTTATAAGATGATGAAGATATGTGTAGAACTTCAAGCCTTTGATGCACTAACAACACCCTTTAAGTTAGCTAGACTTTAGAACCTTAACAACCTTGTTAACAAAGCTACAAACCCCTTTCTTTGCTCACTAATTTCTGGACAGCAGCAACCCAAAATGATGATGATGAATGTAGTTTCAAAAGCATGAAACCTCAAGTAGTTATACCCCAAACTTGTGTACCAACACCTTAGCTTTAGTTAGGATTTAATTAACACTTGAAATAAGCTTGCGAAATTAACAAAAGAACCCTTTCTCTTGCCTCAAACCCCACGGCCTGTTTCAGCAGAATTGGGAGAGAATGCAGTTTTTTTTGTGTGTTTTGATGTGTATTCAAAGTCCCTTTGGTCTCCAAGAAGTCTTAGATACTTATGCTTCTTGAAAATCCAAGTTTCCATTCAAATGGCTAGTCAAAATGAATGCATTTTTGAGACTCCAATGCCACTTACTCAACAAGTATAATAGAATATGTTTTATAAAAGAATTAGTTTTTATAAAATTCTTTTATAAACTTCCATTATATTTATATACATCTTAATATATAAAATCCATTTATATAAAAATGTAACATAAACTTATTAATTATTTACCTATAAATAATTAAATCCATATTATATAAATTATTCCATAATTTATATATGTATACACATCAAGTAATATTTAAGAAAACCATTTTTCTTAAAGTTCAAGTGTCGCGTATTTGATCAATGAACCAATCGTTAAAATCAAATACGAATAAGGTGTCGGTAAGTTTGTTATTGGGTATGACCCGACTTGGATCATAATACATTAGCCACATTAATTTAATATGTCTCTCGGGCATACGAAATACCTTCAATCTCCCACTTGCACGAGAAACATAAGAAATTAATGCAAGTGATGGATACCACCTAACGACCGTCCATCACCCCCAATACGTTATGACTTTGTGCCATTCAATAACATCATCCCTTTCGAGTTCCTTACTCGAACTGATATATAGGTGAATCTTTCATCACATCCTTTCATCCTAGATGTCATGTTAAATCCAAGAGATACAGAGTGATCACTCTCTTTTAGATTTAACTTTATCAGGCCTTAGACATCTGACTCTCAACGAATAAGAGGGACAAATTCCATCTTGACTACATACGTCCTAGATACACACTTTGTATTATACCTGAGCTCTTCCTTATGTACTACCATATTTCAGAATAGCGAAGGAAAGAATCAAGGCATAATACTTGGTGAATATCAGAACCCAATATGTATCTCAGGTCAGAGGATACGATGATATTCGCCTTTACTCAAGATTACATGTGATCAACCACAAAGGCTCCATACAGTAAATCTTGAGAGCGGGTCTTCCAATATTTGTATCCCACAAATATCTATGAACCTTGGTAGCAACCCTGCCCCACATTCAACCTATGAATGTTTACCAATCCAAGTTCATAATAGTCTAAACCTCACACTTGTTCCCACAAATGTGATCGACTACGGAATTTAGAATAATTACTTATTCATGGATAAAATATGCAAAATAGGAACATAACTCAAAATAAATTAAACCATAATTATATTAATGTTTTTGAACCACTTCGTTCCGTTACAATACTTAAAACAGATCATGACCAATCACTAGAATATCGAAGCCCTAATGCACAAACATGTCCTTCATGTTTTGCTCCATATAAGAGTTTCGTGAGTGGATCCGCTATGTTATGATCTGTGTGAACTTTGCGAATACATATCTTTCCCTTTTCAACTTCATCCCTAATGTAGTTGAATCTCCGCTCAATGTGACGGGTCTTTTGGTGAGCACGAGGTTCCTTGATTTGAGCAATCGTACCTTCGTTGTCACAAAAGATCTCAAGAGGGTCTTGAATGGTAGGAACCACTCCTAAGTCGTCAATGAATTTCTTCATCCATGCAGCTTCCTGAGCTGCCAATGAGGCGGCAATGTACTCCAATTCTGTAGTGGATAATGCAACAACATCCTGTTTTGAACTCTTCCAAGAGACCGCACCTCCATTTAATGTGAAGACATAACCGGATTGTGATCGAGAGTCATCTCGATCAGTTTGGAAACTCGCATCCACGTAACCTTTTACTGCAAGTTCCTCCTCACCAGACCCGTATATAAGAAACATATCCTTAGTCCTTCTAAGGTATTTCAATATACTTTTAACAGCAATCCAATGACTGTTTCCTAGGTTTTTCTGGTATCTACTTGTCAAGCTAAGAGCGCATGACACATCCGGTCTAGTACATATCATTGCAAACATGATTGACCCAATAGCAGACGCGTATGGGACATTCTTCATTTTCTCCTGTTCATCTTTTATGGTGGGGCACTGAGATGAACTGAGAAGTGTTCCTCTTTGAATAGGTACCAAACCTTTCTTAGAGTTCTCCATCTTGAACCTTTTCAAGACCTTTTCAATGTATGCACTTTGATTCAAACCTATCAATTTCTTAGATCTATCCCTGTAGATTCCAATCCCCAAAATGTATTTTGCTTCTCCAATATCCTTAATGGAGAAGCAACTACTTAGCCAAGTCTTAACTCCTTGCATTTGTGGAATATCATTTCCAAATAATAATATATCATCCACATATAGTACAAGGAACATGACAGTGCTCCCACTAGCTTTCTTATATACACAAGCTTCATCACCATTTTTAATGAATCCAAATTTCTCGGCTTCCTCATTAAAACGATGATTCCACATTCTAGATGCTTGTTTCAATCCGTAGATTGACTTCTTTAACTTGCATACTTTCTTAGGATATTTCGGATCGACAAAACCTTCGGGCTGAACCATATAGACATCTTCCTCAAGATATCCATTTAGGAAAGCAGTTTTGACATCCATTTGCCATATTTCGTAATCATAATGAGCAGCAATGGCAAATAATATCCTGATAGACTTCAGCATTGCCACAGGCGAAAAAGTTTCATCATAATCAACCCCTTGAGTTTGAGTGAAACCTTTTGCAACAAGTCTAGCTTTATATGTATCCAAGTTTCCATGTATGTCGGTTTTCATTTTGAAAAGCCATTTACAATCAACTAGCCTAGAGCCAGGAGGTTGAGCAACAAGTTCCCAAACTTGGTTGTCATACATGGATTGCATCTCAGCGTTCATGGCTTCCTGCCATTTATCTTTATCAATCCTTGATAAATCATCTTCGTAGTTTGTTGGTTCATCCAAATCAACCGTATAGCAACCATCTATGAGAAACCCATATCTCTCAGGAGGATTGCTAATTCTACCAGATCTACGAATGTCTTGTGTATTTTGATCATCCATTTGATCACTCTCAACATTTTCATGTTGAGTGCTAGTGTCAACCAATTGTGTATCATCTACTTGATCTTGAACCTCTTCAAGATCTATTTTCCTTTCACTATTTCCTTCCATAAGGAACTTAGTTTCAAGGAATTCCGCCTTCCGAGCAACAAATACATTTTGCTCGGATGGATCATAGAAATAGTATCCCATATCGTCCTTGGGATATCCTATGAAGATACACTTCGTGGATCGAGCATTCAACTTATTAGGGACGTAACGCTTAGGATAAGCTTCACATCCCCACACCTTTAACTATGATAGAGATGGAGGTTTACCAATGTAACGACCCGGAAATTTCCGACCAAATTTAAACTCTAATCTCTATATGGTTCCGACACGATAAGCAAAAACCCTAAAGTTGACCCGCACTTTTTCGATCATTCTATACTTATAAGATTAATATTTACATAAATTAAACCTTACCAACATGATAAGCAATCCAAATTGTTGAGATTTATGTTTCCGAAAAGAGTTTTACACAACGTTTGACCGTCTAGTTTGACCGATGATATCACGAACTATACAATATATGATAATTATACGTTTGTGTATATATATGTATATATACATATTTAACATGATTAATGAATGTTTTAATATCTCATTTTGTATTAATAACAATAAGTTATAAGTATATTTTGAAACTACTAACTTAAGTTTTCAAAACGATAACTATACGTAACGTTATTTGACATAAATACTTAAGACTTATAATGTTTATACATATATCGTATAAGTAATGTATTTAATCACTTTTAAAGACTTAAATACATAAAATCATATAAGTGTATTCACAAAAGATAGCTATATTTGAATCCTCATTCCATTTTTCACAAAATTTCTATACGTATATCTAGAGTATTTGTAATCGTATCATACCTAGCTTCTATACGTATTTACTATTGGTATATACACATCAAATCACCACCTAACCAGCCCTTGTTCATGCCTTATGTATAAGGTAATTACTTTTGAATGATTGTAAGACTAATTACAAAAATACAAACTAAAAATTTGTCCATGTCTACTACATAAACATTTTTTTAGGAGTATATATGTATCCTCATTTTGTTTCATTTTTACTTCCATTCTCTAGCTAAAAACACCCACACTCTCAAGAACATTAAACTCCATAAACATTCAGCAAAGTTCCATGAAGATCTAGCTTCAAAAACCTTACTTAAACACCATAAGAAAACCATACAAAAACACTTCAAGAAATCCTTCCAAGAACACAAACTTACTTCCAATCTTTCATCCACTTCCATCACCCTTTTGATTCTAGCTTCTTACTCCTCTTTTACAGCAACCTTGTCCAAGGAACTTGAGGTAGTATCTATGTTCATAACCTTATTCGATTCATATATATATAGCTATCTTATTTTGTGGTATAAAAGTTTAACAACAAGAACATAGTTTGAATGTTTTCAAACTTGTTTGCAAACTAAATAGATCCTTCTAACTTAACTTTGAAAATACTTCAATACCTGTAATATAACTTAAATATATGCTAATTTAACAAGGTATAATTTGGTTTTTCAAAGAATATCTTAAAAACTGTTTTTACGACGTCGGAGTGCCACCGGGGACTGTTTTGGGTTGGATAATTAAAAACTATCTTAAACTTTGAGTTGGAGGTTTATGTTCTGGAAAAATGATTTTTACTATGAATATGATAACACATAAAAATTTCATGATTTAATTCAAAGTATAAGTATTTTTAGAAAAATAATCATTTAAGGTTGTTTAAATAAAGGAAAATGTTTAACTTCATAAGTTTCACTAAAGTTTCACCTATGCCGTGTGATTTTGAATACAAACCAAGGTATTTTCAGTTCATAGTCTTAAAGAGGGACTCGATCCAAGGAGATGGCAAGTTGAATCAACGAAAACGGATTTGTAACGAAGAAACTATGACCGAAACAAAATTGGTTATCCAAGACTTGTTTAACTTCGGGATTAATTGGGAAAAATTAAATAAAATCACATCTTTCTAAAATAACATGATATTTTATATATATGTACTCATAATTCAATTTTATATGGTTTAGGATCACCCGTAAACAATACGAGAAGATTAATCATAAGATCCCATGATTGTACGCAACACGTCATTTGACAACACCGGTACTTTATGTACGCAACACGTCATTTGACAACACCGGTACCGTGGGTCAAGATTAATCTCGACCAATACATATACAATGAGGGTTTTATTTATTTCATTGGGGGTTTATTAAACATCTAAATATGAACCATTAAAATTGAATTACTAACAACGAACTGCTAACTACGGACTAAGGAATTATTCAAAGTATTAAAAGTATAACAAGTATATATATGTGACGTTTGTTTAAAAAAGAAAAGGTATTGATATATTATATATGGATAGGTTCGTGATATCAACCGGAGACCAAGTCAAATTATATATATATCTTCAAGACGAAAGTGAGTATATAGTCCCACTTTTAAACTCTAAATATTTCGGGATGAGAATACATGTATTTTATGTTTTACATTATGGACACAAGTAATTGAAAAATATATTCTACGTTGAGTTGTACCACTGGCATACTTCCCTGTAGCTTGGTAACTAATATTTACAGCGGTATTGTAAACGCGAATCCTGTTGATAGATCTATCGGGCCTGACAACCCCAACCGGACTGGACGACCAGTATTCAACGGTTGCACAGTACTTCGTTTCGTGACTACACTTGGTACAGTGTAGTAAGATTTCCTATTAAAGGGAATATGCGACGTGATTAATTGTTAAGTATGGTTACCAAGTGCTCAACCACTTAGAATATTTTTATTAAAATGTTTATATATGAAATCTTGTGGTCCATCGTTATATCGCTGCTAGCATCAAACCTATATATCTCACCAACTTTATGTTGACGTTTTAAAGCATGTTATTCTCAGGTATGAATTAAGACTTCCGCTGTGCGTTAGCTCATATTAAGGATACTAGTTGGGACCATTTAAGCCATGATACAAGAACGTTGCATTCGAGTCATTGAAGATCATTAAAGACATTAATTAAGTAAATGACAGTTTAGGTCATTTGGATATCGAGAAATGTTTGACGAGTTTATTAATTTTTTTATGTAAAGATAGATTGCCTTTTAAGAATAAATGCAACGTTTGTAAAATGTATCATATAGAGGTCAAGTACCTCGCGATGTTATCAACTGTTGTAATTCGTTTGTAATCAATATGGACATCGTCCGGATGATTAGTTTCGGATCCTTTCAGTTGGTATCAGAGCGTTGGTCTTAGCGAACCAGGCCTTGCATTAGTGTGTCTAACTGGTAGTTGTTAGGATACATTAGTGAGTCTGGACTTTGACCGTATCTACCTGCTAAAAAGTTTTGCTTATCATTTCTAGTCGGAAACCATCTGCTTATCATCCTTAGGGAGTTGCCTGCTTATCATTCTTTAGTCTAGACACGTCTTACTAAATCTAGTGCATCGATAGTGTATAGACAAAATTCATATCCTAGCGTATCTATTACTATAAACATTGCCCGACGAATTTCAAAGATTCTCCGTAATTCACGGGATTTCGGTATTATATATACATATGAAAATTATATATTGAAGAGTACCAAACCCAACTCCTATAATCTATTCCAAACCAAAAAAATTCATTTCTCCAACTATACAAGATGAATTCTTCATCCAGTTCGAATTCCTCCGACTTCGATAGCTACGCCGACATGGATTTCCATTCGAGCTCCGAGAACAGCGTCACCGGAATGGATCAACCAATTTCCCATCATCTATTCTGGATGAACTGGGGATGGGTTCGTAATATACTAAATTTCTGGAGGCAAGAAGAAGGTGATCCATTTCATCCACCAAATTGCCCTCTTAACGATGAACCTGAAGCACTTACCGGCGAACCCATTCGAAACACCATTTTCTCGCTCATTTCTAGAGTATCTCGTCATGATTACATACTATCCCATATTTCAAATCTTGTTCATTCGCTCGTTCCAACCATCAATCATCCCGGTATAATAGAAGAAGTCAACGAACTCCGTGCTCGGGTAGTGGTTTTGGAGAATATGGTGCGAAGGTTACAAACACCAACAGCAGCACCAGCAGCATAATCCGTACTACCATCGTCAACGCCGACAGTACCTTTATCACCCCAATCACAATCTCAACATCACAATCTGTATCTCGAATATCAACATCACACGACTCAATATCTGTACTTCGAGTATGATCTTCGTTCTATATATCGTTCTACATCGATTATCTTCGCTTTACGTATCGTATGATGATTATGTAATTTCTAATGTCTTAGAGATTATGTAATCTAGAATTAACGATAAATCAAATGAGTTTAATATCTTATTGACTCATTAAATCTATGATTATCTCTGAAGAAAATATATATGCAAGTATATTTTCATAAAGATAGTAATTAAAAATTCCTTCGTACAAACTATTAATGATGAAAATATTTTAACGGGTGGGTAGTACCCGAGGAATATTTAGAATTCACATTAATAAGTTATATTGTACATTCTTGAATCTGATTCAACGGTTATCTATTATCTTACTTACAACCACCGATATTCGTATCCGCTCACCCCAGAATAACCATTTTCAATCAAATCTCATATTCGGATTTTGACCTACCAGAATCCAACAAGTGGCATAAAGAAGAAAACATTGGACAATTAAAATGAATTAAAATGTTGATTGTAACATATGAAACTAAACAATTCTTCAAGTTTGCCACTTGATTTTATCTTAAACCTCATTCGTAACTTGACGATTACAATTCGCATTCAAATCCTTTCATGATTTCTGAAAACACCCTGAACTATGAAGTAGCTCTTGAAATGCTGATGAAGCAGCAAAAACTGTAAATGACTTTAACAATCAAAAGATTGATGATAAAGAATGGTATGGTGGTAAAGCTGAGAAAAAGAGAAGGTTTGGAACTGGAAAACGGATTGAGCAAAGTATGAAGGAGGCCGTGAACAAATCATGAAAACAGAACCTGCCTTCAAAGGATCCAAATGATCCAGTGCCTGCTGAAACCGTTAGTAAGAACACTGCTCCTTATTCTAAACTTTTCAAGATGATATTCTTCACCATCATTTTATCTTAGATATTATAAGATATCTTCATTCGTTATACATATTTTTCATATTTCTGGAGATATTTTTACAACTATTCCTATCTGCGATCATTTAACTCTCCGTAACATCTGCGCTACAATATAAAAGAAACTGTGTTAGTTTCTAAATTCTGAAATCTCTAAGTTTAAAAATATGAATGTTTTGAAGTAGTGTTGGGAACTGATACATGAATTAGTATAATATAATGAAACTTGATCAACTTCATTATATTACAGTAAGTCATGTTAAGTTTCTAATGGAATGTGATGATTCACAGTACCGTCATCATGTGCCATGTTACACGGCTCTTACATTCTATCAAGTCTTCAAACATATTAGAACGTATCACCTTGATAGTTCTATTTTTTTTTTCGGAATATTCGAGTAATTTAACGAATCAAGATCGTGCCATTACAATTTCATTCTAAAACCAATAGCAAGGTTCATTCCAAATTTCCTACCTACGAATTTCAGACCATTGTTCGCTTGGCTAGAGGACGGGAAGAAGAAATGAAGGGACAAAACTTCAGAATAGAAATAGGAACATAAACCACAGCAAATAAGAGAGAGCATTAACTGTGGATGACAATGATTTTAAGGGACGGGAGTAGGAACATCGAAATATAAGGGAAGGTATAAAACCTAACAACAACCCCGAAACTACAAACCGTGCATATCAATACGTATTGCAACGTAAAGGCACGGGAGAATTAAAAACATTATAATTCCAAGGAAAGGATAAAAGAGAATAGATTCTTCTGGTGATAGATGAAAAAGAAGAATGAAAGATATGAAAGTTAGAAATATAACAAGGGTTAGAATGGGATGGAGCATATTAGCGAATGTCTTAAAGTAGGAACTAAAGAGAAAGAATAGAAGATGTGGGAAGAAAGAAAGGGAAGGAGGTAAATTTATAGTGAAATATTCGACAAAGAAATCAAAACAGATTGCCGCGTTAAATCAAAGAAGATCCTGATCGCCGCAAAACTAAATCTTATTACATAAGATTTTCTTTAAAACCCTTAAATCCCGGAAATCGATCATAATCACGTCATCGGTTACAACAATTCTATATTTACTCATTTCACTCTTTTGTGATAGCTTCGCTCGTGCGTCTCACATAACCAAATCGTTTTATCTAAATCTTTCAATAATGATAAAATTTCATTATTACCTCATATTCGTCATGAAAACATTCCTATTGTTGTTTATGACAACCTCTACCAAATTTCGAGGACGAAATTTCTTTAACGGATGGGTACTGTAACGACCCGGAAATTTCCGACCAAATTTAAACTCTAATCTCTATATGGTTCCGACACGATAAGCAAAAACCCTAAAGTTGACCCGCACTTTTTCGATCATTCTATACTTATAAGATTAATATTTACATAAATTAAACCTTACCAACATGATAAGCAATCCAAATTGTTGAGATT
The DNA here is from genome assembly GCF_046630445.1 of Rutidosis leptorrhynchoides. Classification (NCBI taxonomy): domain Eukaryota; kingdom Viridiplantae; phylum Streptophyta; class Magnoliopsida; order Asterales; family Asteraceae; genus Rutidosis; species Rutidosis leptorrhynchoides. Next base: position 174,863,802 of record NC_092342.1, on the reverse strand, counting down.
TATGTTTCCGAAAAGAGTTTTACACAACGTTTGACCGTCTAGTTTGACCGATGATATCACGAACTATACAATATATGATAATTATACGTTTGTGTATATATATGTATATATACATATTTAACATGATTAATGAATGTTTTAATATCTCATTTTGTATTAATAACAATAAGTTATAAGTATATTTTGAAACTACTAACTTAAGTTTTCAAAACGATAACTATACGTAACATTATTTGACATAAATACTTAAGACTTATAATGTTTATACATATATCGTATAAGTAATGTATTTAATCACTTTTAAAGACTTAAATACATAAAATCATATAAGTGTATTCACAAAAGATAGCTATATTTGAATCCTCATTCCATTTTTCACAAAATTTCTATACGTATATCTAGAGTATTTGTAATCGTATCATACCTAGCTTCTATACGTATTTACTATTGGTATATACACATCAAATCACCACCTAACCAGCCCTTGTTCATGCCTTATGTATAAGGTAATTACTTTTGAATGATTGTAAGACTAATTACAAAAATACAAACTAAAAATTTGTCCATGTCTACTACATAAACATTTTTTTAGGAGTATATATGTATCCTCATTTTGTTTCATTTTTACTTCCATTCTCTAGCTAAAAACACCCACACTCTCAAGAACATTAAACTCCATAAACATTCAGCAAAGTTCCATGAAGATCTAGCTTCAAAAACCTTACTTAAACACCATAAGAAAACCATACAAAAACACTTCAAGAAATCCTTCCAAGAACACAAACTTACTTCCAATCTTTCATCCACTTCCATCACCCTTTTGATTCTAGCTTCTTACTCCTCTTTTACAGCAACCTTGTCCAAGGAACTTGAGGTAGTATCTATGTTCATAACCTTATTCGATTCATATATATATAGCTATCTTATTTTGTGGTATAAAAGTTTAACAACAAGAACATAGTTTGAATGTTTTCAAACTTGTTTGCAAACTAAATAGATCCTTCTAACTTAACTTTGAAAATACTTCAATACCTGTAATATAACTTAAATATATGCTAATTTAACAAGGTATAATTTGGTTTTTCAAAGAATATCTTAAAAACTGTTTTTACGACGTCGGAGTGCCACCGGGGACTGTTTTGGGTTGGATAATTAAAAACTATCTTAAACTTTGAGTTGGAGGTTTATGTTCTGGAAAAATGATTTTTACTATGAATATGATAACACATAAAAATTTCATGATTTAATTCAAAGTATAAGTATTTTTAGAAAAATAATCATTTAAGGTTGTTTAAATAAAGGAAAATGTTTAACTTCATAAGTTTCACTAAAGTTTCACCTATGCCGTGTGATTTTGAATACAAACCAAGGTATTTTCAGTTCATAGTCTTAAAGAGGGACTCGATCCAAGGAGATGGCAAGTTGAATCAACGAAAACGGATTTGTAACGAAGAAACTATGACCGAAACAAAATTGGTTATCCAAGACTTGTTTAACTTCGGGATTAATTGGGAAAAATTAAATAAAATCACATCTTTCTAAAATAACATGATATTTTATATATATGTACTCATAATTCAATTTTATATGGTTTAGGATCACCCGTAAACAATACGAGAAGATTAATCATAAGATCCCATGATTGTACGCAACACGTCATTTGACAACACCGGTACTTTATGTACGCAACACGTCATTTGACAACACCGGTACCGTGGGTCAAGATTAATCTCGACCAATACATATACAATGAGGGTTTTATTTATTTCATTGGGGGTTTATTAAACATCTAAATATGAACCATTAAAATTGAATTACTAACAACGAACTGCTAACTACGGACTAAGGAATTATTCAAAGTATTAAAAGTATAACAAGTATATATATGTGACGTTTGTTTAAAAAAGAAAAGGTATTGATATATTATATATGGATAGGTTCGTGATATCAACCGGAGACCAAGTCAAATTATATATATATCTTCAAGACGAAAGTGAGTATATAGTCCCACTTTTAAACTCTAAATATTTCGGGATGAGAATACATGTATTTTATGTTTTACATTATGGACACAAGTAATTGAAAAATATATTCTACGTTGAGTTGTACCACTGGCATACTTCCCTGTAGCTTGGTAACTAATATTTACAGCGGTATTGTAAACGCGAATCCTGTTGATAGATCTATCGGGCCTGACAACCCCAACCGGACTGGACGACCAGTATTCAACGGTTGCACAGTACTTCGTTTCGTGACTACACTTGGTACAGTGTAGTAAGATTTCCTATTAAAGGGAATATGCGACGTGATTAATTGTTAAGTATGGTTACCAAGTGCTCAACCACTTAGAATATTTTTATTAAAATGTTTATATATGAAATCTTGTGGTCCATCGTTATATCGCTGCTAGCATCAAACCTATATATCTCACCAACTTTATGTTGACGTTTTAAAGCATGTTATTCTCAGGTATGAATTAAGACTTCCGCTGTGCGTTAGCTCATATTAAGGATACTAGTTGGGACCATTTAAGCCATGATACAAGAACGTTGCATTCGAGTCATTGAAGATCATTAAAGACATTAATTAAGTAAATGACAGTTTAGGTCATTTGGATATCGAGAAATGTTTGACGAGTTTATTAATTTTTTTATGTAAAGATAGATTGCCTTTTAAGAATAAATGCAACGTTTGTAAAATGTATCATATAGAGGTCAAGTACCTCGCGATGTTATCAACTGTTGTAATTCGTTTGTAATCAATATGGACATCGTCCGGATGATTAGTTTCGGATCCTTTCAACCAAACTATATCTCATGAGGTGTTCGTTCCACTTTCTTGGTTGGGGCCATATTTAGAATACGAGCCGCAGAGCATAGACAATAACCCCAAAATGATAGAGGTAACGAGCTTCTTGCCATCATAGATCGAACCATATCCATTAGGGTTCGGTTTCTCCTTTCGGACACTCCATTAAGCTGAGGTGTTCCGGGTGGAGTAAGTTGTGAGATAATCCCACAACTCCTAAGATGATCTTGGAAAGCATCGCTTAGGTATTCACCTCCTCTATCGGTACGAAGTACCTTGATTGTCTTATTGAGTTGATTTTGTACTTCGTTTTGATATTCCTTGAATGCTTCAAAAGTTTCGTCCTTGTGTCTTAATAAGTAGACATATCCGAAACGACTGAAGTCATCAATGAAAGTAACGAAGTATCTTTCACCATTCCTAGCTATGGGCTTAAAGGGTCCACATACATCCGAATGTATTAATTCCAATAAGTCCTTAGCCCTTTCATAGGTCCCTTTGAAAGGTGCTTTAGTCATTTTGCCTTGTAAACAAGATTCACATACATCAAATGAGTCAAGTTCATTTGATTTCAAAAGTCCATTCTTTTGAAGTGTATGTATTCGATTCTTGTTTATGTGACCAAGGCGACAATGCCATAAGTAGGAATCACTCAAATCCCTTATGAGTTTCTTGGTGCTAGTATGGTATATTGAGCTACTAGATAATGTGTCGTCATGAACCAATTCATAAATTCCATTTGAAGGCGTAGCCTTAAAATAGAATACATTATCTAAAGAAACATGGATATCATCATTAATGAAATTAAGATTAAAACCATATTGTTTCAAACGGGAAACAGAAATAATGTTTCGTGTTAAATCAGGTGCATACAAAACATTTTTCAATATAAGTTCCAAACCACTTGGTAGCTTTAAAACAAAGTTTCCTTGAGCTTTTACGTGCACCTTTGCACCATTTCCCATGTAGAGACTTGTTGTTCCCGCATTTAGTTTACTTCTTATGAACCCTTGCAATGAATTGCAAATATGAGTTCCACATCCTGTGTCTAATACCCATGTATTAGAAGAAGTAATACTAAGCTCAACGTATATCATGTATACATTACCTGAGGTTTGCCCTGCATCCCTCTTTGCATTCAACTCCTTTAGGTAGACCGGGCAGTTGCGTTTCCAGTGACCTATCACACCGCAACCAAAGCACGGATCTTCCTTGGGGTTTGCTTGTCTGGCAACCTTTTGCCATTTAGTGTTGATGGTTGGGGTAACCATCTTCCCTTTTCCTTTGCCCTTGTAGGTGGGTCCTTTCTTCTTAGCCACCTTTGGCTTAGAAGAGGATTCATCCTTGGATCCACCTTCTTTGATCATGAGCATGGGTGAAGCCTTTTTACCCATGCTTGATTCATCCGTCCTTAGCATGACATGTAATTCGCCAATGCTCTTATCCCAATCATTCATGCTGTAATTCAACATGCATGTGTCAAACCTTTTTGACAAAGAGTTGAGGATAAGGTCCGTGGTTAATTCATTAGACACGGGACTGTTGAAACAGTGCAATCGATCAATGAGGCTTTTCATCTTTAGTACATTACATGAATCGGATTGGGAGTTATTTTCCTTTTCGAGGATGGACCTCAATGATAGGTTATTAAAGTTGATTGGTGCGTTTGGAATGTTGTTGTTATTGGCGACCATCTACAAAATTTAACAAAGTTCGTTTAAGTATTAATTTTAATTTAACATTCAATACCCTTTTAATCCAATTGATATATTAAATTTTAGAATCCAACGGTAAACCAAATTTCGGTTGGGTGACCTTTATCCCGTTATTTGATTTAGCTAGGTAGTCATTATATGACAATTGCAATCCTTTTGCAACTTCTAATGTATGGGATCATGCAATCCTTTTGCATGGCATATTTATCCCATCAACGCCTATTTGTTCCTCATGCTTCGGTGACCCTAAGTTCATGATTCCCAAATCAAGTCGTCCTACTTGTGTAAACGTGTAAACTTAACATACAAGTGGTTAGGTGACCTTTATCCCACAAGCATGCGAAATTTACCTTAATCATATTAGTTTGCTCATAACGGTTAGGTGACCTTTATCCCATCATGAGTTCCCTAATACTTTTAAGTGTCACACAATAGGATGGCGTTAAACTTGTTGCCTTGTTGTAAAAGGGATTTAAGTTTTCATTAATTCTAGTTTGGGAAAACTTTTATGCCATACACCAACATGCATTTAGTGTATGGTACTTATGAAAAACCAATTTCATGTCTTGTAATTGAGCCAATTACTTGATATAAACCATTTTATATACGTTATCCTTTTCTTGTTCTTAATAACCATTTATTAAGGTTTTTGGTTGCTATTTTAATTTAACCATTTAAATTTCCGTTTTGCATGTACTTAGAACGTCTAATTTAACCAATTAAATTGCCGTTTTGTTTGTGTTATCTTGTGATTAATTGTATCAACCAAACATACAAAGCAATAATCATACAAACAACCACACATGCAAAGTAAGTATGTTCACAATCTAGCCATTTTGGTGAGCATTTGTTTAGCCGAAAACAAATCCCACCGGTTAAGGGGTTTTAACACAAAGCAAGAGATTTCCAATCTCCCACTTAACCTTGCATCTAAATGCTCCTTGTGTTCTTCAAGTCTTCATGATCTTGTATCTTCATTTTTACAAAATATGTATCCTAATACATTTTATCTAGAAAATGAAATTACAACCTATTCTATATTACATACCAAAAAAAAATGAATTACATAACAAATGAATGAATTATTACATACCAATTGAATAATTATTACATGCCATTTGAATGAATAATAATACATACCAAATGAATCATAAATCAACCAAACACACATGCATGCAACACAAGGTCAAGGCTACGATTGTGAACATTAACATGCAACCAAAATTGACCAAAATGGCAAGTTCCAAACCCCTTTTGGAACCTCCAAAATTCGGCCATCTCCTCAAACCCACCCAAACCCGAAAATTTTTGTATTCCATTTTCATGCATGTACTTGGAATGCAAATATAGTGGGTTTAAAGACAACAATTCGAAGCATATTTCAACAACTTCGGCTCTAGATACCATTGTTGGGATTTAACAAGTTAGAAACTCTTAAAACCATTTAAGATTAAAACAAAATGGAAGCGTGTAATTACCAATTAAACTTGTTAATCTTTAAACCAATTTAAAGTTAAATCCCAATAGGATCAAGTTGTGAACATAAGCTTACAAACTAACAAGAAAGGAAGAGTTTATACCTCCTTAAAACAAGTTTAAGGGCTGTCCAAAATGCTTATAAGATGATGAAGATATGTGTAGAACTTCAAGCCTTTGATGCACTAACAACACCCTTTAAGTTAGCTAGACTTTAGAACCTTAACAACCTTGTTAACAAAGCTACAAACCCCTTTCTTTGCTCACTAATTTCTGGACAGCAGCAACCCAAAATGATGATGATGAATGTAGTTTCAAAAGCATGAAACCTCAAGTAGTTATACCCCAAACTTGTGTACCAACACCTTAGCTTTAGTTAGGATTTAATTAACACTTGAAATAAGCTTGCGAAATTAACAAAAGAACCCTTTCTCTTACCTCAAACCCCACGGCCTGTTTCAGCAGAATTGGGAGAGAATGCAATTTTTTTTGTGTGTTTTGATGTGTATTCAAAGTCCCTTTGGTCTCCAAGAAGTCTTAGATACTTATGCTTCTTGAAAATCCAAGTATCCATTCAAATGGCTAGTCAAAATGAATGCATTTTTGAGACTCCAATGCCACTTACTCAACAAGTATAATAGAATATGTTTTATAAAAGAATTAGTTTTTATAAAATTCTTTTATAAACTTCCATTATATTTATATACATCTTAATATATAAAATCCATTTATATAAAAATGTAACATAAACTTATTAATTATTTACCTATAAATAATTAAATCCATATTATATAAATTATTCCATAATTTATATATGTATACACATCAAGTAATATTTAAGAAAACCATTTTTCTTAAAGTTCAAGTGTCGCGTATTTGATCAATGAACCAATCGTTAAAATCAAATACGAATAAGGTGTCGGTAAGTTTGTTATTGGGTATGACCCGACTTGGATCATAACACATTAGCCACATTAATTTAATATGTCTCTCGGGCATACGAAATACCTTCAAAACTGATAATAAAAACGAGTACCAAACGTTATGATCAACTGAATAGAAGCAAAGAATGAGCAAGTCTTCAATAGTAGGGTTTAGGTCTTCAAAAACCCTTTTGATCCGTAGCTGGAAAACTGCACTCCCTTTTAGGGCTAAAAACTTCAAATATTTATAGCTGCACAAAAATTTTCCAGTTCGAGCCCGCATTGCGACCGCGATAACCCCATCGCGACCGGGATCGACAAACAGCATCTCAACCGCGATGCACCTGTCGCGACCATGATTCACCAATTATCGAATTCTGTCAATCCCTGCCAACTTATTACGACCGGGACACCTTCTTTCACGACCGTGATTCACTCCAGACTCAGTAAAACTTCATTTTCTCACATCCAAACGTACTTTAAGCTCAAATATCACCATTACTTAGCAAGAAATAATCAAAACATTAAACCGAAGACCTCTGGAGCCATATTTATCATTTTAACTCAATTAATCACCAAAGTCTTCACATTTCTTCAAATAAACAACAATAAAGAACCAATATCACGATGTAATATATGTATAATTTGAGCGATATCATGTGTGAAGATCACCTCCCACATTTTCTTTTTTGGAACGACAAAATTTTATTACTTAACCCCTTAGCAAGCAACTAAGGAGCAATAACCAACAACTTACAATAGATTTAGCATCCAATCATACTAAGAGATATTACATCGACTTCTACTATTTAACATTAAATGAAAAATTACATATAGAATCAAAAAAAATACATTTCTTCATCTGCTGAGGTTGAAAAATGACGCTATTACGTAGTCTCCAAATGTGCCACATGAGACATGCAATGATGATACATAGACGCCTCTTCTTATCCATCGGGGCATCCCAATCTTCGAACCACGCTATCCATTTGGACCAAGTGAAAAAAACCGGCATTTGAACTCCAATCCACACTCTAATCTTCCTCCAAAGATCCACGACTACGGAGCACGAGAACATTAAGTGATCCAGGCTTTCGACTTGAGCATTACATGACACGCAATTAACGTGTTTGATCTCTAACCCTTTTTGCGATAAGTTTAATCTAGTTGGCAACCCATTTATTGTTAATCTCCATATAAAAATGTTTACCGTTCGAGGCAATGTGTTGACCCATCTCGTCGATTGACCCGAAGAAGGCAACAAAATATTATCCAAGAACTTGTGTGTGACTGCAATAGAGAACAAAGAATCATCACCGATACTCCATTCCCACTGATCTTCCTTGTACGAAATGAGAGGCAAGTCAATGCTAGCTTCCATTTGGACAATCAAATCTGTCACTCTAGAACTGAGGTCAGCTATTCTCCAATTCCAACACCACGTCCTATTAACCACTATAGCGGACACCAAGCAATCATGATTAACCTCTAAATGATATAGACGTAGAAATTTATCTGTCAATGAACCATCCCCATGCCAATTATCTTTCCAGAACCGTATCGATCATCCATTTCCCACTTTCTTTTGCAATATGTTTGCGGGCACTAGACCCGACACTTTAGCCTTTTGAAATGTGTCAACAATCTTAACCCAAAAGCTATTTCCTTTTAATTTAGAACCATCTAAACCCGCAAGATCACCATGAACAGATTTTATAACAGAGAACCACAGTTCATTATTATTAACCGTAGCCCTCCACACCCATATAAACATGACAGCCAAGTTAAAATCTCTTAGGCTACGAATCCCCATTCCCCCGTTCTCTAGCGAGGCCATCATTTGATCCCAACTTATCCATGATATCTTTCGATTACCATTCGTTGAATCCCAAAAAAATGAACTTTTAAACCTTTCAAGATCATGTAGCATCGTTTCCGGGCATTTAAACAACGAAAGGAAATAAATGACTAAACTCCATAGAATAGGGATAAATAGAAATACTCATATAAAATTAATTGATCAAGCCATCAAATGCATGTATATTGTGTGACGACCCGGGAATTTCTGACCAAATTTAAACTTAATCTTTATATAGTTTTGACACGATAAGCAAAGTCTATTAAACCGAGTCTCAAAAATTTTGAACTGTTTCAGATATCTATTTGACCTTCGACTATTTCCGACGATTCACGAACAATTGTTTGTAATAAATATGTATATGTAAATGTAAATATATATATATATATATTAATTTGAAATTTGTAAAATATAAATTAAGCATTAGAATTAAATATGTAAAATAGAATACAAAATAATTAAGTGTAAATTAAAGATGAATCTATATATATAAATATATAGGATTTCTATGTGTAATTATTACATGTTATAAAAGTTATTATAATATATGATTATTAAATATTAAATAATTAATAAAATACTACTAACAAGATAAAATGTAGATGTTATAGTAATATTATTATTACTTTCATTATTATTACTAACATTAATGATTAATATCAGTATTAGTTATATTATTAAAGATAATATATTAATATGAAATTTGTTACATGTAATTGTTATATTATTATTACTCTTAATATTAATATTAATATTAATATTAATATTAATATTAAAATCAGTATATTGTTATTTTAATATAATATATAGATATAAAACTGATATATATATTTAATTTGTTATATCATTATCATTGTAAGTAGTAGAAAAATTATAATTTTAATATTATTATGATTATTATTAAAATTGTTACTAAAAAATATCTATTATTCTTATATAAAATTATCATTAGCAAAATTCTTATTACTTTTATCATTATAATTAGTGTTACTAGTATTATTGTGATACTAATATTATTAATTTTACAAATAATATTAAAAGTATTATTATTATTATCTATATAAATATATTTACTAATTATTAGTACTAATTATATATTATATTTATAGAATCAAAGAAAAAGGATCGAATCTTGCTTTGTATCCGTTTCACTTTATTTTTTTTTTGTCTGATTGAGTTGGATTGGTGATTAATATTAATATTAATATTAATATTAAAATCAGTATATTGTTATTTTAATATAATATATAGATATAAAACTGATATATATATTTAATTTGTTATATCATTATCATTGTAAGTAGTAGAAAAATTATAATTTTAATATTATTATGATTATTATTAAAATTGTTACTAAAAAATATCTATTATTCTTATATAAAATTATCATTAGCAAAATTCTTATTACTTTTATCATTATAATTAGTGTTACTAGTATTATTGTGATACTAATATTATTAATTTTACAAATAATATTAAAAGTATTATTATTATCTATATAAATATATTTACTAATTATTAGTACTAATTATATATTATATTTATAGAATCAAAGAAAAAGGATCGAATCTTGCTTTGTATCCGTTTCACTTTATTTTTTTTTGTCTGATTGAGTTGGATTGGTGATTAATTGGTATAAAGAAAACAAGATCTGTTAAACCTCATTGTCTGCTTTTTATTTTTTGTTGTTTTTTTTTTCCAGATTGGAATCTGTCGACTCACATAAGCTATATCAAACGATTCCAATTATTTACATCCTTTATATAATGTTAAACTGTAACGACCCGTCCTAATCCATCTGGAAAAGTCCATATCGATCATAAACGATTCACAACAGTTGATTACATCGAGAGGTACTTGACCTCTATATGATACATTTTACAAACATTGCATTCGTTTTTGAAAAGACAATCTTTCATTTCATCGAAAGTTGACAAGCATGCACACCATTTCATAATATATTCAACTATAATTGACTTAATAATAATCTTGATGAACTCGACGACTCGAATGCAACGTCTTTTGAAATATGTCATGAATGACTCCAAGTAATATCTATAAAATGAGCAAATGCACAGCGGAAGATTTCTTCGTACCTGAGAATAAACATGCATTCAAGTGTCAACCAAAAGGTTGGTGAGTTCATTAGTTTATCATAAATAATCATTTCATAATTTTAATAGACCACAAGATTTCATATTTCCATTTCTCATAAACATACGTCCCATGCATAGAGACAAAAATATCATTCATATGAATTGAACACCTGGTAACCGACATTCACAATATGCATATAAGAATATCTCCATCATTCCGGGATCTTCCTTCGGACATGATATAAATTTCGAAGTACTAAAGCATCCGGTACTTTGGATGGGGCTTGTTGGGCCCGATAGATCTATCTTTAGAGTTCGTGTCAATTAGGGTGTCTGTTCCCTAATTCTTAGATTACCAGACTAAAAAGGGGCATATTCGGTTTAATAATCCAGCCATAGAATGTAGTTTCAGTACTTGTGTCTATTTCGTAAAACAGTTATAAAAGTTGTGCATGTATTCTCAGTCCCAAAAATATAAAGAGTAAAAGGGAGCAAATGAAACTCATGCATATATTTATTGTAAAACAGTTAATAAAGCATTTGCATGTATTCTCAGTCTCAAAAATGTAAAGAGTAAAAGGGAATCAAATGAAACTCGCCTATTGTATTTTGTAGTAAAAATACATATGACGATATTGAACAATGAAGGGTTGACCTTAGATTCACTAACCTAGATCATTTGTATATTCATTAAAACATATAATCGTAATTGTACAATTATATATATATTAGTTTTAGTGATGTAATTTTTATATTAATAATTTATATATATATTTCAAAACTAGTAATTATAATAATATTTTTATGATATTTGACATGGTAAAATTGATAATATTGATAATACTTTAATATCACTGATAATGTTAACAGTGTTTATGATTCCACTAATGATAAAAATAATGATATTAGTAGTAATAGTATTTATAACCATAATAATAATAATAACAGTTTTTAAAAGAAAAGTTTAGTAATAATAATATTAGTTATAAATAGGTTAATAATACTAATGTTTATAAATGAAACTAATAATAGATTTTACTACTTTCCGTATAATAATAATAGTAGTCCAAACCATATTAATGATAACATAAATTTATTGATATTAGTAGTCATATAAGAATATTAAAGTAATAATAATAATAGTATTTCATACATTAGTATTAGTAATAATAACAATGATAATAATACTAATTGATAATAATAATATTCTTAATAACAATGTTACTAATAATTATATTTATCTTATAATGATAATAATAATTAAAATTCTAATAATAATAATATCAATAATAATAATAATAATAAAAATGATGATAATAAAAATAAAAATAATACAAATAAACTACCTCATAGAGTTTTAAGAAAAACAGCCCAGGTAGGGACTCGAACCCGAGACCTCACGCCCACACGACACTCTTCCTAACCATTGCTCTGTCTCCGTTTATCTGACTTAATCAAATCTCTAATTCTTTTAACCCGAAACTTTGTTTGTTCATCTTCTTCAAAAAAATTTAACTAAATTCGACCAGACTTCAATACCTACTATCAATAATTTTCTTGACCTGTTTTAGGTTTTAATATTAAACAGAAGTTACAATAATGTGATTTGAAAACGATTCATGACAGAATTAAATAGATAAATAAACAACAGACCCGTTCATCCCATTATGAACTCAAAACCACTTTCGAAAAATTAGAAAGTTTTAGACCAAGCTTACTGAATGAAAATGGTTTCAAATCTTCCTTATAATCTATCTGATGCATCAATTGATCCCTAACTGTTAGTATGAATCCGAATTTTGAGATGAAGCAAAACGTTTGACTTTTGATATCTAAACTTTGACTTCAAAATTATGACACGATAGATAAAATTGGAGCTTAAGATTTCCCAGATAGTTGAAACAAATGTTTTCTAACAAAATGGCATTAGTGGATTTTGAAATTCGATTTGAAATCGAGTTTTTGCTAAAATGGTTCAAAAACAGGGAACGAGCTGTATATCTTGTATCTGTTTTGATTAAATCGGAAAAAAAATTACAGGTGGTTGTTCTTGATAGTGGTTGTGTAAAGTCGAATGGCTTCTAATCAGAAAGTGTGAAATTCGATTGTTATATTAAATGGAGAAGTCGACAGATAAAAAAAATCAGGAACAAAAAAAATATATAATTAAAAGGGAGAAAGGAATGTCTAACAGAATTTGGACGATAGTGAGTTTAATTTCAACAATCAGATATAGTATTCATCAATCTTTTACAGTTGAAAGGGATATAAAACGGATTTTGATCCTTGTGAGTTTAATAAGGCATTTTCCTGGTTTTCCATATATATATCACTCCGTATTTATTTTATTTATTATTATTTTTTTATAATATATTTAGTTTTAAAATCTGTATTTATCTGTATTGAAGAATTATCTGTATATATATATATATATATATATATATATATATATATATATATATATATATATATATATAATATCTGCATATATTTGTATTTATATTTAAATTTATCTTATTCCCTAATAAATATAACAATAAATAATAATAATAACCCTAATATTAAAAACAATAATAATAATATAGTAATAATACTAATATTATTATAAATGATAAGAATAATAATAACTATAAATTTATACCAATAATATTATTAATAATAATACTAATACCAATTATTATCATATTAATAATAATAATAATAATAATAATAATAATAATAATAATAATAATAATAATAATAATAATAATAATAATAATAATAATAATAATAATAATAATAATAATAATAGTAATGATAATATTACAAAAATTTACATATATCCAATTCGTATCTATAGATTATAATGTTAATAATACTAGTATCAATATTAATATTGAAATTAATAATAATATTATTATAACAACTATAGTTATACTTGCATTATATATATTTATTATTACTTATGAAATTTTTATCATAATATATCATATAACAACTTCTATTGAATTAATATTATTTATAATTTTATATATATTACCTTATATATAATTTTATTATGTATAATATCCATATATATGTATATATATATACAATATCCTTTATTTATATATTCATTTTAATATTAATTGAATTATTCTATTTATTAGTTTTCATTTTTAAAGTGTACTTCATTACTTCACAATATTATATATATATATACTTATATTTATTTATATGTATAAATATATTTACATATTTATTTACACACAATTGTTCGTGAATCGTCGGAAGTAGTCAAAGGGCAATTGATTACATGAATATAGATTTCAAAACTTTCGAGACTCAACATTACAGATTTTACTTATGTCGGAAACATATAAAGATTAAAGTTTAAATTTGATCAGAAATTTCCGGGTTATCACAGTACCTACCCGTTAAAGAAATTTCGTCCCGAAATTTGAGTGAGGTGGTCATGGCTAACAATAAAAATGTTCTCATGACGAATATGAGTTGATAAAATAGAGTTTTATCAATATTGAGTAATATGGATAAAACAATTTGTTTATGTGAAGAGTACGAGTGAAGTTATCACAAAAGAGTGAAATGAGTAAATGCAGATTCGACTTAACCGGTGACGTAGTCACGGTTGATTTCCGGAATTCGAGGAATTTAAAGAAAATCTTCGAATTCTAAGAGATTTGATTCTTTGGCGAATAAAGAGATTAAGATCTCTATAATTAAATACGGTGATCTGCCTCGATTACTCTGTCTGATATTTCCATTATAAATTAAACTCTTCCATTCCATTATTCTCACTATTCCTATACTTTCCTTCTTAGTTCATACATCCAAAAGATTGTGAAAATGCTTAATCCAATTCTGATCCTTGTCCTTATCCTTACTATCGCAACAATCATTCTCCTTTTCAAACTTCCACCAGAGGAATCTGCTTCCTTCGACTTCGCCCTTGGGATTATAATGTTTTTAATTCTCCTGTGTCTTTATGTTGCGATAAACATTGATATACACAGTTTGTAATTTATGTGTTGTTATTGGGCTTTATATTCTCCCTTATATTTTGGATCTCTTTGCCTTTTTATTATCCTCTCGACCACTAGTAAAGCGAGTAACGGTCCATAATTCGTAATTATGGAGCTTCGAATGAACTTAATGTTCTAAATAAGAAGGAACGAAATCGCACGATTTGATTTGTTAAATTACCTGAATCCCTGAAAATAGAACTATCAAGAATATACTTTCTTGATATGTTCAGAAGTTAAGCAGAATGAAAGAGTTATGTAACATGGCACATGATGACGTTATGATCTGTGAATCATCACGTTCCATTAGAAACTCAGCATGACTTACTGTAATATAATCACGTTGATCAAGTGTCATTATATTATACTAACTCATGCTTCAGTTTCCAACATTACTTCAATAACATTCATATTTTAAGCTCAAAAGTTTATAGAATATAGAAACTAACAGTTTCTATATGATGTAACACTGATAGTACGAAGAGATTAATGATTTCAGATAAGAATAGTTATGAAAATATCTTCAGAAATATGGAGGATATTTATAATAAAAGATACGATAATATCTTAGAATATTTAAGATCGGAGGATGATGGAAACTTTTGTCCGCAAGGGTTTAGAGTAAGAAGCAAGATATTCGCTAAAGACATCAGCAGGTATTGATTCCGTTGGATTCTTTGAAGTCAAACTTATTCTTTGTGATTTGTCCACGGCTTCCTTCATAGTTTCGCATAATCCGCTTTTCGGTACTAAATTTTCTATTGAGTGTTTCCAATACTCCATTCTTTATCATCAAACTTTTGACGGTTAAAGTCATGTACAGTTTTTGCCGTTGTATTCAGCTTTTTCAGAATTTGTGGTATTGATTTGTAGACTGGGTGCTTTTCAGAATTTCAGAATGGAAGGTTATAACTCTAAGAGATAAATATTATATGTTTACATATAACTATTGATGTAGACATGCTGCGAGATTTCAAAATATTGATTGCTGATTCTTGGTGTTTGGTACAGCAATTCTCGTTATCAGATGCAGATGAGTAGATGATAGGATTTCAATGAATGTAATAACTTTTCATAAAGTCAAAGATCAATGATGTTGCTGGTAAGTTTACTGCTAATGTAGCGAGATATAAACGGTTTTCCCGTATCGATGATGAAAGGCAATTTATATATCGGGGTTATAATAAGCTAATCCGAGTGAAGAGTCGAAGTTGACGTGCTGGAGCTGTGACAAAATTGGCTAAATTGGAAAAGGGATTGAAAAGTTATATTCGGTAATAACAACGCCAAAGGAGTTAGCACAGATACGTATCAAACGTTTGCTCAGTTTCCGAGAGTTTTTTTTTTTTTCAGGTGCATAACTGTAGGCATTAATCTTTTCTTCCGTATATGAAGTGCGGTTGGTTCATCCTCTCGATTGAGATATTTTCAAGAATCATGAAAGGTTTGAAAGCAGATTGTAATTGTCAAGATTTAAACGAGGTTTAAGATGAAATCAAGTGGCAAACTTGAAGAATTGTTTAGTTTCATATGTTATAATCAATATTTTAATTCATTTTAATTGTCCAATGTGATTAGTCCTCAGTCGATAGTCCACAGTTGACAGTCCAATAATTCATATATGGTTTAATATATAACATTCGAATTAATTAATACATATCGTGACCCGTGTACATGTCTCAGACTCGATCACAACTCAAACTATATATATTATTTGAGAATCAACCTCAACCCTGTATAGAGAACTCGATCATTACTGCATATAGAGTGTCTATGGTTATTCCAAATAATATATATAGATGCGTCGATATGATATGTCAAAACCTTGTATACGTGTCCCGATACTTAAAGTGCGTGAAATAAATAACAGAAATTAAATGACGATAAATAAAATTGCGAGAATGTAAATTGCGAGAATGTAAATTGCGAATTAAATTGTGAAAAATAAAATGTAACCAGTTAGCTAGGAACAGTTAGCGTGGATTCTTAACAAAATTCTTCTCATAATTAATTTGTTTGTTTCTAACAAATTTTATTTTGTAAAATGTTTTCTTCATTATGCCACTTGTCGGATTCTGATAGGTCAAAATCTAATTACAAAATTGAATGAAAATGGTTATTCTGCGGTGAACAGATACGTATATCGGTGGATGTAAGTAGGATAATAAATGACCGTTGAATTAGATTCAAAGAATGTACAGTGTAACTTATTAATGTGAAATCTTAAATATTCCTCGGGTATTACCTACCCGTTAAAATATTTTCATCATTAACAGTTTGTACGAAAGAATTTTTAATCACAATCTTTATGAAAATATATATACATATATATTTTCTTCATATGTAATCATGGATTTAATGAGTCAATATTATATTAGACTCATTTGATTTTCGATTTGAGCTAGAATAAGTAATCTCTAAAACTATTAGGAACCACATATTCTTCGCAGAATATTGATGAAGTTATGGTCCAATACTTCATCGTTAATTGCTGTTGGTACTCCTTGGTATCCATGGTGCGTATGATGTTGATGTTCGTGGGACAGATTGTGAAATTGAGGCTTGGGATGTGAATGTTGTTGTTGGTGGTACTGTTGATGCCGGTAATGTTGCTGGAGCTGGTACATTTTGCACCAAATTTTTCAAGGCTACAACTCGGGTGCGAAGTTCGTTGACTTATTACTCCGGGATGATTGTCGGTAGGAACGAGCGGATGAATAAGATTTAGAATTTTAGATAGAATATAATCATGGCGAGGTATTCGAGAAATGAGGGTGAAAATGGTGTTTCTAATAGGTTCACCGGTAAGTGCTTCAGGTTATTCGCCAAGAGGTGAATTCGGTTGGTGGAAGGGATTTCCTTCTTCGCATCTCCATTAATTAAGTCGACTACGAACCCATCAGATGAATTGGGGATGGCTGATTGGTTTATTCATTCTGGTGACACTGCTTCCAGAGCTTAGGTGAACATCCATGTCGGAATAGCTATCGGAATCTGAGGGACTCAAACTGGTTGAGGGATTCATCTCGTACGAGTAGATGAAGGATTTTTGATAAGAAATAAATTATAGGATGTAGATTAGTACCCTGTAATACATAATTTACATATGCATATATAATACTAAAATCCCATAAGTTACGGAGGAATCTACGGAATATGTCATGCAAAGTTACAGTAACAGATACACTAAGATATGAAGTAGCAGATACGCTAAGATATGAATTTTGTCTATACACTATTCATGCAATCTAGGCAGTAAGATATGTCTAGATTAAGAATGATAAGCAAGTGATTTCCTAAGAATGATAAGCAGGTAATTTTCGACACGAAATGATAAGCAAAACGTTTGACATGCAAACACGGTCGAAGTCCAGACTCACTAATGCATCCTAAAGACTTATCAGTTAGACACACTAATGCAGACTTGGTTCGCTAAGACCACCGCTCTGATACCAACTGTAACGACCCGTCATAATCCATCTGGATGAAGTCCATATCGATCATAAACGATTCACAATAGTTGATTACATCGAGAGGTACTTGACCTCTATATGATACATTTTACAAACATTGCATTCGTTTTTGAAAAGACAATCTTTCATTTCATTGAAAGTTGACAGGCATGCACACCATTTCATAATATATTCAACTATAATTGACTTAATAATAATCTTGATGAACTCGACGACTCGAATGCAACGTATTTTGAAATATGTCATGAATGACTCCAAGTAATATCTATAAAATGAGCAAATGCACAGCGGAAGATTTCTTCGTACCTGAGAATAAACATGCTTTCAAGTGTCAACCAAAAGGTTGGTGAGTTCATTAGTTTATTATAAATAATCATTTCATAATTTTAATAGACCACAAGATTTCATATTTCCATTTCTCATAAACATACGTCCCATGCATAGAGACAAAAATATCATTCATATGGATTGAACACCTGGTAACCGACATTCACAATATGCATATAAGAATATCCCCATCATTCCGGGATCCTCCTTCGGACATGATATAAATTTCGAAGTACTAAAGCATCCGGTACTTTGGATGGGGCTTGTTAGGCCTGATAGATCTATCTTTAGAGTTCGCGTCAATTAGGGTGTCTGTTCCCTAATTCTTAGATTACCAGACTAAAAAGGGGCATATTCGGTTTAATAATCCAGCCATAGAATGTAGTTTCAGTACTTGTGTCTATTTCGTAAAACAGTTATAAAAGTTGCGCATGTATTCTCAGTCCCAAAAATATAAAGAGTAAAAGGGAGCAAATGAAACTCACGCATATATTTATTGTAAAACAGTTAATAAAGTATTTGCATGTATTCTCAGTCCCAAAAATGTAAAGAGTAAAAGGGAATTAAATGAAACCCACCTATTGTATTTTGTAGTAAAAATACATATGACGATATTGAACAATGAAGGGTTGACCTTGGATTCACGAACCTAGATAATTTGTATATTCATTAAAACATATAATCGTAATTGTACAATTATATATATATATATATATATATATATATATATATATATATATATATATATATATTAGTTTTAGTGATGTAATTTTTATATTAATAATTTATATATATATTTTATTATTTGCTTAAATGTATTCATTTTGTATATTTAAAATAAATAAAAGTAGTACTATAGTTAAGTTATGTATATCAATTATATTTTTATGTATATACATTTGGTTATTAAAACTAGTAATTATAATAATATTTTTATGATATTTGACATGGTAAAATTGATAATATTGA
Organism: Rutidosis leptorrhynchoides; assembly: GCF_046630445.1. Taxonomy (NCBI): domain Eukaryota; kingdom Viridiplantae; phylum Streptophyta; class Magnoliopsida; order Asterales; family Asteraceae; genus Rutidosis; species Rutidosis leptorrhynchoides. The sequence continues at coordinate 174,844,156 of NC_092342.1, read as the reverse complement.
TAATACTTTAATATCACTGATAATGTTAATAGTGTTTATGATTCCACTAATGTGACGACCCGAAAATTTCCGACCAAATTTAAACCTAACCTTTATATGTTTCCGACACGATAAGCAGAATTTGTAATGTTGAATCTCAAAAAGTTTGGAACTACATTCATATAATCAATTACCCTTTGACCGTGTTTGACGATTCACGAACAATTATGTGTATATAGATATGTATATATAATATATAATAACTGAAAACATTAACAAAGTATTTGATATATATGATACTTTACATGAACGTATTTGTTTCGATATATTTATTGACAGAATTAAAAGATAATATCAAATGATTGAATTATCAGATACATGATGATATGATTATGGGCCAATGTTATGAGGTCCACTATGATTTAAGAAATCTATTCTTTTTGACAATATTCGGAAAATGGTAAAGTGATTTATAAGTAAGAACAAATGTGTCAATTAACGGGAACTAGACAAGGGTTAGTGGAAATTCCTGTTTAATTTCCAAGGCATGTTTTATAATATTTTCCTCGTGACCTTGATAAGATAACTATGTTAACTTTCATTTTATTTAATATGAAAATAAGAACGTGGAGTGTAAATAACTTAGATGTTGGATATCGACAAGTTAAGTAACTCGACATTTTTCATTAAGATGATTTCATACGTTTATTTAACCTTTGGACTTTATCTCATGCTTCACCAACAGACTGTAATTTAAAAATTTGAAACCTATTATGAATATATATAATTCTACTTTTCTAAAATGTTTTATGATATAACGATTTCCATTATTTTAACCTTTTAACAAAATGATTCTTAAATATATTTAGTTTTGGAAAACAAAATTATCATATTTATTTGATTTAGTTTCAAAAGTACAAAAAAAAACGTTTTCAGTTTAAAAAGAACTTTATTATTAAAACGTTTATATCTTTTATAAATATCTAGAACCACTTTTGACAACTCATTACTTAACCAGTATGATAAAGATAACGATATTTATATTTTATTTTATTAAATATATATAACGATTTAAATTAATATTATATATATTTATACGCGTAGTATACGTACATAGTTTTATACTTTTACTATACTTTAACTTTACCTTTACTTTACTTTTACTTTACTTTAACTTTAATAATTTACTTTAATAATTCATACTTTAATAATTCACTTTAATAATTCATACTTTAATAATTCACTTTAATAATTCATACTTTAATAATTAACTTTAATAATTCATACTTTAATAATTCACTTTAATAATTCACTTTAATAATTTATACTTTAATAATTCACTTTAATAATTCAAAAATCTATTATAAATAGAATTTAATAGGTTTCATTATTTCATAGAAACTTGAAAATATATTTCTCTAAACTCTCTCAATCGATTTATATATATATATTATATATATATATATATATATATATATATATATATATATATATATATATATATCTATATATTTGCTCTTTATTATTTCAAGATATTATTAGTATACATAAAATATTACGACGGAGTGCTGTCCGAGTGATTTCAAAATAGTTTTTTTGAATGAGTCGAAGCTAAGAAAATTATGGGTTATAGCTATGGAGGTGATGGGTATGGTTCATTGGTATGCTCGTGAGGTCAATCTAGTGTTTATCATCTCCGTTGCGTCTACGTACTTTCTTGCAATATTGAATCTCAATATTGATACGTTCGAGAATCCGAGGCCAACCTTGCACTTGTTAAATGACGTTATATGTATTTTTACTACGAAATACAATATTGTGAGTTTCATTTGCTCCCTTTTATATATATTTTTGGGACTGAGAATACATGCGCTGTTTTTATAAATGTTTTACGAAATAGGCACAAGTACTAAAACTAATTCTACGTGGGTTTAAACCAGAAATATACCCTTAGCTTGGTAACATTAAACTACTTGTCTATGTACGGTAGGCGCGAATCCTAAAGATAGATCTATTGGGCCTGACAAACCCCATCCTGACTATGGGATGCTTTAGTATTTCGAGGTTATTTTAAACACACCTGATCTGGTGTACTTCAGAGGGTAAAACATGAACGTTAAGGCTTGTTACCGGGTGCCTACAACTTATAGAATACTTTTATACACTTGCGAGTGTACATATATTTATAAACAGAAATCTTGTAGTCTATTACTATTACGAAAATGATTGATTATGATAAACTAATGAACTCACCAACATTTTGGTTGACACTTTAAAGCATGTTTATTCTCAGGTATTAAAGAAATCTTCCGCTGTGCATTAGGTCATTTTAAGGATATTACTTGGAGTCATTCATGACATACTTTGAAAGACGTTGCATTCGAGTCGTTGAGTTCATCAAGATTAATATTAAGTCAATTATAGTTGGATGTAATATGAAATGGTAAGCATGCCATCAATTTTAGATGTAAAGAAAGTTTGTCCTTTAAAAACGAATGCAATGTTTGTAAAACGTATCATATAGAGGTCAAATACCTCGCGATGTAATCAACTATTGTGAATCGTTTATAATGTATATGAATGGGTCCTTTCAGTTCGAAGCTAAGGAAATTATGGGTTATAGCTATGGAGGTGATGGGTATGGTTCATTGGTATGCTCGTGAGGTCAATCTAGTGTTTATCATCTCCGTTGCGTCTACGTACTTTCTTGCAATATTGAATCTCAATATTGATACGTTCGTGAATCCGAGGCCAACCTTGCACTTGTTAAATGACGTTATATGTATTTTTACTACGAAATACAATATTGTGAGTTTCATTTGCTCCCTTTTATATATATTTTTGGGACTGAGAATACATGCGCTATTTTTATAAATGTTTTACGAAATAGGCACAAGTACTAAAACTAATTCTACGTGGGTTTAAACCAGAAATATACCCTTAGCTTGGTAACATTAAACTACTTGTCTATGTACGGTAGGCGCGAATCCTAAAGATAGATCTATTGGGTCTGACAAACCCCATCCTGACTATGGGATGCTTTAGTACTTCGAGGTTATTTTAAACACACCTGATCTGGTGTACTTCAGAGGGTAAAACATGAACGTTATGGCTTGTTACCGGGTGCCTACAACTTATAGAATACTTTTATACACTTGCGAGTGTACATATATTTATAAACAGAAATCTTGTAGTCTATTACTATTACGAAAATGATTGATTATGATAAACTAATGAACTCACCAACCTTTTGGTTGACACTTTAAAGCATGTTTATTCTCAGGTATTAAAGAAATCTTCCGCTGTGCATTAGCACATTTTAAGGATATTACTTGGAGTCATTCATGACATACTTTGAAAGACGTTGCATTCGAGTCGTTGAGTTCATCAAGATTAATATTAAGTCAATTATAGTTGGATGTAATATGAAATGGTAAGCATGCCGTCAATTTTAGATGTAAAGAAAGTTTATATTTTAAAAACGAATGCAATGTTTGTAAAACGTATCATATAGAGGTCAAATACCTCGCGATGTAATCAACTATTGTGAATCGTTTATAATGTATATGAACGGGTCCTTTCAGTTGGTATCAGAGCGGTGGTCTTAGCGAACCAGGTCTTGCATTAGTGTGTCTAACTGATAGTTGTTAAGATGCATTAGTGAGTCTGGACTTCGATCGTGTCTGCATGTCAAAAGTTTTGCTTATCATTTTTAGTCTGAAATCATCTACTTACCATCCTTAGGAAATTACCTGCTTATCATTCTTAAGTCTAGATGCGTTTTCCTACATTTATTGCATAATAATGTATAGACAAATTCTTATCTTAGCATATCTGTTACTGTGAACTTTGATTGACATCTTTCAAAGATTCCTCCGTAATTTATGGGATTTTGGTATTATATATACATATGTAAATTATGTATTGAAGAATACCAAATCTAAATTCTACAATCTATTTCATACCAAAAATTCTTTCCCTGATCATACAAGATGGATCCCTCAACCAGTTTGAGTTCCTCGGATTCCGACAGCTATGCCGATATGGATTTTCACATGAGCTCCGAAAGCAGTGTGACCGAAATGGATCAACCAATTAGCCATCATCTATTTTGGATGAATTGGGGATGAGTTCGTAATCTACTTAACCATTGGAGACAAGAAGAAGGTGATCCCTTTCATCCACCACATTGCCCTCTTGGCAATGAACCTGAAACATTTACCGGCGAACCTGTCCGAAACACCATTTTCTCTCTCATTTCCAGAGTATCTCGTCATGATTATATACTACACCAAATTCTAGATCTTATCTATCCGCTCGTCCGAACCGACAATCACCCCGGTGTAATAGAAGAAGTCAACGAGCTTCGCGCTCGGGTAGTGGCTTTGGAGAATATGGTGCAAAGGTTACAAACACCAGCAGCATAACCAGTACCACCATCAACAACATCAACAGTACCATTACCACCACCAACAACAACCGCTTTGCAAACCTCAACTTCACAATCTGTCCCATGAGCATCGACGTCATACGCCATGTAGATATCAAGGAATACCACAACGATGAATTATTGATTCATAACTTCATTGGGGAAACATTCTACGACGATTATGTAATTTCTAAAGTTTAGAAATTATCTATCCTAGCCTTAACTATAAATCAAATGAGTTTAATTTAATATTAACTCATTAAATCTATATTACATCTGAAGAAATATACAGATATATATTCCCATAAAGACTGTAATAAAATTCTTTTGTACAAAATATTAATTGTGAATTTTTTTTTAACTGGTAGGTAATACCCGAGAGATACATAAATTCACAATTAATATGTTACATTCTTCGAATCTGATTCAGCAAATCATCCATTATACTCCCTACTTTCACAACAATATACATTCTTTTATAGAAATCAAAACAACCATACTCATTCAAAATCTAATTACATATTCTGATTTTGAAATCTCAGAATTCGATTCAAGATATAACCGAAATCATCACTCTTAGATTTCTACATCTTTCAAAACTATACTTTGACTTCAAAACTGTCCTAGAACCTCATTTCTATTCATGAAACTCACAAAAATATTTGTATCATTCAAAATCTTAGAACATCATATGTATATTAACAATTACAATATGTGTTCAAACACTTCGAAATTCTTAAAGACATGCGAGCTGATGATCCAACCACACATTACCCACTGTCATGCACCTGAAAAGCTCTCGAAACCAAAGTTATAGTTTAACACGTATCCGTGTCAGATCCTTTGATATTTATTACCAAATATAATTTTTCAATCTCTTTCCAAAATAGACAATTTTGTCATAGCTTCAACAAATCACCTTCATTTGTTTATACGAATAAACCTTATTATAACAATTACCCCTTCATCATTGTTACCGGAGAACCTTTCATATCTCTCCACATTAGCAGTAAACTTATCAACAACTTCATTAACCTTCGACTTAAGCCTCTCCGAAAAGCCACTATACTTATTCATTAAAACCCCATCATGTACTTACCTACATCCTGTAACAATAATTGTCACACCAACTACTGGGAATTAGCAATCAGTATTTTGAATTTCGCTACAATTTTACGTCAAAAGTTATATGTATACATATAACGTCTATATCCTAGACTTACATACTTCGAATGTGAATTTTCTGAAAAAAATCCCAAACTATGAACTAGTTCTCCGAAATTGGAAAAATGCTGATGAAACAGCAAAAACTGTAAACGACTTTAACAGTCAAAAGTTTGATGATAAAGAATAGTATGGTGGTAAAGTTGAGAAAATGAGAAGATTTGAAACTGGAAAACGGATTGAGCAGACCATGAAGGAGGCTGTGGACAAATCACAAAGACTAATCCTGCCTTCAAAGGATCCAAATGATTCAGTGTCTACTGAAATCGTTAGCAAACACCTTACTTCTTATTCTAAACCTTCACAGACAAATCTTCTTCATCATCCATCTATGTTAAGAATTCTAAGATATCATCGTATCTTTTATTATAAATATCTTCGATATTCCTGAAGATATTTTCACAACTATTCTTATCCGAAATCTTCTATCTATTCGCAATATCTGCGTTACAACATAAAAAGAAATTGTGTTAGTTTCTAAATTCTGAAGAAAAAAAAATTCGAATTTAAAATAGGAATGTTTTTGAAGTAGTGTTGGGAACTGAAGCATGAGTTAGTATAATATAATGACACTTGATCAATGTGATTATATTACAGTAAGTCATACTGAGTTTCTAATGGAACGTGATGATTCACAGAACATACCGTCATCATGTACTATTTACACGACTCTTACATTCTACCCAATTTCCAAACATATTAAGAACATATCATCTTGATAGCTCTATATTTTCGTATATTCTGGTAATTTGCCAAATCAAGATCGTGCCATTACGATTTTCTTCTTGGAACATTAACTATGTTCATCCAAAAATTCATATCTACAAATTCTGGACCATTATCCGCTTGACTTAAGGTCGGGAGAAGAGAAAACGAAAGCATGAAGCTCCGAAATATAATGGAGAATATAAAGCCCGATAACAACCCCGAAATTATAAACCTTGTATATCAATGCGTATAGCAATATAAAGATAAAGGAGAATGAAAAACACAATAACCCCAAGGTAATGGTAGAAGAAAATAACTTCCTCCGGTGGTAGATGAAAAAGAAGAATGACAGATATGAAAGTTAAGAGTATATCAAGAATCAATACTGGATGAAGCATATTAACGAATGCTTTAAAGTATGAATTGGGGAGAAAGACTAGAAGGTGTGAGCTGTGGAAATAAATAAACGAAGGGGGTGGATTTATAGTAAAATATCAGACAGAGAAATCGAGACAGATTATCGCATTTAATCAAATAAGATCATGATGTCCTTAATCGCCGAAGAACCAAATCTTATAGCAAAGATTTTCCTTAAATTCCATGAATTCCAGAAATCAATCATAACTACGTCATCGGTTAAAACGAATATACGTTTACTCATTTCACTCTCTTGCGATAGCTTCACTTATACTATTCGCGTAATCAAATTGTTTTATCTATATTACTCAATGATGATAAAACTCTATTTATCAACTCATATTCGTCATGAAAACATTTTTAAAGTTAGCCATGACGACCTCGATCAAATTTCGGGACGAAATTTCTTTAGCGGGTAGGTACTGTGACGACCCGAAAATTTCCGACCAAATTTAAACCTGACTATGGGATGCTTTAGTACTTCGAGGTTATTTTAAACACACCTGATCTGGTGTACTTCAGAGGGTAAAACATGAACGTTAAGGCTTGTTACCGGGTGCCTACAACTTATAGAATACTTTTATACACTTGCGAGTGTACATATATTTATAAACAGAAATCTTGTAGTCTATTACTATTACGAAAATGATTGATTATGATAAACTAAAAAACTCACCAACCTTTTGGTTGACACTTTAAAGCATGTTTATTCTCAGGTATTAAAGAAATCTTCCGTTGTGCATTAGTTCATTTTAAGGATATTACTTGGAGTCATTCATGACATACTTTGAAAGACGTTGCATTCGAGTCGTTGAGTTCATCAAGATTAATATTAAGTCAATTATAGTTGGATGTAATATGAAATGGTAAGCATGCCGTCAATTTTAGATGTAAAGAAAGTTTGTCTTTTAAAAACGAATGCAATGTTTGTAAAACGTATCATATAGAGGTCAAATACCTTGCGATGTAATCAACTATTGTGAATCTTTTATAATGTATATGAACGGGTCCTTTCAACTAATGATAAAAATAATGATATTAGTAATAATAGTATTTATAACCATAATAATAATAATAACAGTTTTTAAAAGAAAAGTTTAGTAATAATAATATTAGTTATAAATAGGTTAATAATACTAATGTTTATAAATGAAACTAATAATAGATTTTACTACTTTTCGTATAATAATAATAGTAGTCCTAACCATATTAATGATAACATAAATTTATTGATATTAGTAGTCATATAAGAATATTAAAGTAATAATAATAATAGTATTTCATACATTAGTATTAGTAATAATAACAATGATAATAATACTAATTGATAATAATAATATTCTTAATAATAATGTTACTAATAATTATATTTATCTTATAATGATAATAATAATAATAATTAAAATTCTAATAATAATAATATCAATAATAATAATAATAAAAATGATGATAATAAAAATAAAAATAATACAAATAAACTACCTCATAGAGTTTTAAGAAAAACAGCCCAGGTAGGGACTCGAACCCGAGACCTCACGGCCACACGACACTCCTCCTAACCATTGCTCTGTCTCCATTTATCTGACTTAATCAAATCTCTAATTCTTTTAACCCCAAACTTTGTTTGTTCATCTTCTTCAAAAAATTTTAACTAAATTTGACCAGACTTCAATACCTACTATCAATAATTTTCTTGACCTGTTTTAGGTTTTAATATTAAACGAAAGTTACAATAATGTGATTTGAAAACAATTCATGACAGAATTAAAGAGATAAATAAACAACAACAGACCCGTTCATCCCATTATGAACTCAAAACCACTTTCGAAAAATTAGAAAGTTTTAGACCAAGCTTAATGAATGAAAATGGTTTCAAATCTTCCTTATAATCTATCTGATGCATCAATTGATCCCTAACTGTTAGTATGACTCCAAATTTTGAGATAAAGCAAAACGTTTGACTTTTGATATTTAAACTTTGACTTCAAAATTATGACACGATAGATAAAATTGGAGCTTAAGATTTCCCAGATAGTTGAAACAAATGTTTTCTAACAAAATCGCATTAGTGGATTTTGAAATTCGATTTGAAATCGAGCTTTTGCTAAAATGGTTCAAAAACAGGGAACGAGCTGTATATCTTGTATCTGTTTTGATTAAATCGGAAAAAAAAAATTACAGGTGGTTGTAATTGATAGTGGTTGTGTAAAGTCGACTGGCTTCTAATCAGAAAGTGTGAAATTCAATTGTTATATTAAATGGAGAAGTCGACAGATAAAAAAAAATCAGGAACAAAAATAAAAAAATATATAATTAAAAGGGAGAAAGGAATGTCTAACAGAATTTGGACGATAGTGAGTTTAATTTCAACAATCATATATAGTATTCATCAATCTTTTACAGTTAAAAGGGATATAAAACGGATTTGGATCCTTGTGAGTTTAATTAGGCATTTTCCTTATTTTCCATATATATATCACTCCGTAGTTATTTTATTTATTATTATTTTTTTTATAATATATTTAGTTTTAAAATCTGTATTTATCTGTATTGAAGAATTATCTGTATATATATATATATATATATATATATATATATATATATATATATATATATATAATATCTGCATATATTTGTATTTATATTTAAATTTATCTTATTCCCTAATAAATATAACAATAAATAATAATAATAACCTTAATATTAAAAACAATAATAATAATATAGTAATAATACTAATATTATTATAAATGATAAGAATAATAATAACTATAAATTTATACCAATAATATTATTAATAATAATACTAATACCATTTATGATCATATTAATAATAATAATATTAGTAATGATAATATTACAAAAATTTACATATATCTAATTCGTATCTATAGATTATAATGTTAATAATACTAGTATCAATATTAATATTGAAATTAATAATAATATTATTATAACAACTATAGTTATACTTGTATTATATATATGTATTATTACTTATGAAATTTTTATCATAATATATCATATAACAACTTCTATTGAATTAATATTATTTATACATTTTATATATATTACCTTATATATAATTTTATTATGTATAATATCCATATATATGTATATATATACAATATCCTTTATTTATATATTCATTTTAATATTAATTGAATTATTCTATTTATTAATTTTCATTTTTAAAGTGTACTTCATTACTTCACAATATTATATATATATATATATATATATATATATATATATATATATATATATATATATATATATATATATATATATATATATATACTTATATTTATTTATATGTATAAATATATTTACATATTTATTTACACACAATTGTTCGTGAATCGTCGGAAGTAGTCAAAGAGCAATTGATTACATGAATATAGATTTCAAAACTTTCGAGACTCAACATTACAGATTTTGCTTATCGTGTCGGAAACATATAAAGATTAAAGTTTAAATTTGATTGGAAATTTTCGGGTTATCACATAAACTATACTGGAAATCAATTGAAGAAGACCCAAAACAGAAAACAAAGAACACAGCTATTTTTTTTTCTTTCTTTACTCTACACGTTTTTTTTTTTTACAAAGCTCGAATTCAATTCGTTTTTCCAAAATCTAAAAATGGAGTTTGGTTAGGAATCTTGTATTAAAACTTTCTGTAAATTCACAACTTTCAATTTCCAGTAACGAATCCAAATTTATGAAGTCAATGTTTTTGAAACAAAAAGTCAACAAGGTGTTCATCAAGAAATTCGCATTTTTTTTATGTTATACATTAAATTGATGATACAGAAAGTTTATACGAACGATTTAAATCTTTTTCGTGTTGTAACAATCTTCTAAAACATCACAAAAATCAAAAGTCGAAATATTTTTTTTCACCCATCGCGAACTGATCAGCTGTTCTTGATATTTGTTTTATATCTTTCGCGTTTAATAATTTTACATTATAAGTGATTATGGATTGTTATCATATCCTAAAATCAATTAGTTATGTAGTCGAATTTGTCTCTGATCGTATGAGTTTTTGGGAAGAAGAAGAAGTATAACAGAATAAATACGGGTTATATTTTAGAAGGATGGATTTATTACAGATAAACTGACATAGAGGGATGGCCAAGGGTGTTAGCGGGTTTTTGAGTGGTCACGGGATCGAGCCCTGCAAGGGTCTTTTTTTTAGAATCCGTTTTTTTAAGAGGTAGTTTCATTTTAAAAGTTTTATTATTATTATTATTATTATTATTATGATTATTATTATTATTATTATTATTATTATTATTATTATTATTATTATTATTATTATTATTATTATTATTATTATTATTATTATTATTATTATTATTATTATTATGATTGTTATTGTTATTATTAGTGATAACTAGAATTGTTAAAATTGTTATTATTACCAGTATTATTATTATTTAGTATTATTGTTATTATTAATCATAATATTACATAGGTATAATTATTTTTATGATCATTAATATTATTATTATCATTATTATGAACCTAATAGAATTTATCATTATAAATATTATAATTAGTAACAAAATAATGCAACTTATTATTATTTTCATAAATATTAGTAATTGTACCATTTTTAGTACTATTATTACTATTATTATTAACTCAATTATTATTATCATTATTATTATTGTTATTATTAAAACTTATTATAATTTTTACAAGAATTGTAATTTTGTTATCATTACAACTAAATAATTATCATTATTATTATTTTTACTGCTAAAATCATCATTATTATTATTACTAGGATTCTTATTATAATAATTATATGTAATGTTATTTTTGTTATATTATCATTACTATCAAATACAACTATTATTAATATTATTAAAAATATAAAGATATACTTATAAGTAATATTACATAAAAGTAAGAAATTATTTATATTAACAATCTTTATATAAATATTCACACATAACAAATTAAGCACTTTTAGAATAAATGAATATATATATATATATATATATATATATATATATATATATATATATATATATATATATATATATATATATAAGTATCTTTAAACATATATACAAATTAAATATATAATACATAAGCTTATAATATATGAAATTGCTCAATTACGAATATATGTTTTAATATATATATATATATATATATATATATATATATATCTATATATATATATATATATATATATATATATATATATATATATACATATATATATATATATATATATATATATATATATATATATATATATATATATATATATATATATGAATAATATAGGTTCGTGAATCCGAGGCCAACCCTGCATTGTTAAATGTCGTCCTATGTATTTTTACTACAAAATACAGTATGATGAGTTCATTTGCTCCCTTTTACTCTTTACATTTTTGGGACTGAGAATACATGCGCTACTTTTACAACTGCTTTATTAAATGCTTTTGAAATACATTTTAAACTGCGAATACATGAAATGCTTTTATAAATGTTTGACGAGATAGACACAAGCAAAACATTCCTCGAATGAATTATGTGGACGTGATAATTGCCACCATTGAATTATGTGGATGTGATAATTGCCACAATTGATATGAATATTTTTCCCCTGATTATTATTGCTTGGTAACCTAAGAATTAGGGAACATTACTAATTTTGAGAATTAGTGCACGCATAATTGACGCGAATCCTAAAGGTAGCTACCGGGTTTAACACCCCCACCTAGAATGTTCACTAGATGGAAGGGCTAGTGGGCGTGGTGTTTAGTACTTCGAAGTTTATATGATTATTATACAGACGAGATTAGCTGTTTTGGGGATATTATTATGCGCATTATATGTTAAGGTCGGTTATCAAGCCAAGCTATGAAAGCAATGAAAAGTGAATGTTATGTATCGAGAGAATGATTTTATACACAGGTTATGTGTATGTTATTTTTTGTGCACAAGATATGTGTACGGTTACTAAGATTTATGATAGATGATTTCGTACACGAGAAAGGTGTAATGTATTTAAAAGATATCGCATGTACATTACAGGTGGGTATAGGATTCGGGCCCATTTGTACCATGCAGGATTTAAATCTTGTGGTCTATCAAAATGATAAATTTTATTGTTTTATGATAAACTTATGAACTCACCAACCTTTTGGTTGACACTTAAAAGCATGTTTATTCTCAGGTATGAAAGAAACCTTCCGCTGTGCATTTGCTCATTTTAAAGACAGTATTTGGAGTCGATCATCGCAATGGGACCAGATGTTGGTGACTTCATCCAGATGGATTAGGACGGGGTATTACATGTGGTATCAGAGCGTTGGTCTTAGCAAACCAGGTCTTGCATTAGTGTGTCTAACTGATAGTTGTTTAGATGCATTAGTGATTCTGGACTTCGACCGTGTCTGCATGTCAAAAGTTTTGCTTATCATTTAGTGTCAAAAATTATTTTCTTATCATCCTTAAAGTCTAGACACGTCTTACTGCCTCTATTGCATAGACTGTGTATAGATAAATTCGTATCTTAGCGTATCTGTTATTGTTACCTTTGCCTGACAGCTTCCGTAGATTTCTCCGTAACTTATGGGATTTTAGTATTATATATGCATATGTAAATTATGTATTGCAGGGTACTAATCTACATCCCATAATATATTTCTTATCGAAAATCCTTTATCTGATTGTACGAGATGAATCCCTCAACCAGTTCGAGTCCCTCAGATTTCGATAGCTATTTCGATAGTTATTCCGACAGCTATTTCGATATGAATATCCACTCAAACTTTGAAAGCAGTGAGACCGGAATGAATCAACCAAATCAGCCATCCCCAATTCATCTGATGTGTTCGTAGTCGACTTAATCAATGGAGACGCGAAGAAAGCGATCCTTTCCACCAACCAAATTGCCCTCTTGGCGAAGAACCTGAAGTACTTACCGGTGAATCTATCCGAAACACCATTTTCAGCCTCATATCCAGAGTAGTCAACACGATTATATTCTATTCACCATTCTAAACCTTATTCATCCGCTCGTTCCGACCGACAATCATCCCGGAATAATAGAAGAAGTTAGCAAACTTCGCGCTCGAGTAATCAATTTGGAGAATATGGTGCAAAACTTACCAGCTTCAGCAACATCACCAACACCAACACTACCACCAACAACCCAAGTTTCAACATCACATGCCTCAACATCTCATTATGTACCTCAAGCATAATCATCGTTCTACGTATCATTCTACATCAATTATCTTCGTTCTTCATGGCGATTATGTAATCTCTAATGTTTTAGAGATTATATATTCTTGTTCCAACGGTAAATCAAATGAGTCTAATATCATATTTACTCATTAAATGCATAATTACATCTGAAGAAAATATATATGTATATATATGTTTTCATAAAGGTTGTAATTAAAAATTCTTTCGTACAAACTGTTAATGATGAAAATATTTTAACGGGTAGGTAATACCCGAGGAATATTTTGATTTCACATTAATAAGTTACATTGTACATTCTTCGAATCTGATTCAACATTCATTTACTATCCTACTTACATCCACAGATATACGAATTCGTTCATCGCAGAATAACTATTTTCATCCAATTTCATATTTGGAATTTGATTTATCAGAATCCAACAAGTAGCATAATGAAGAAAACATTGGACAAAATTAAATTTGTTAGAAACAAACAAATTAATTATGAGAAATTTTGTTAAGAATCCACGCTAACTGTTCCTAGCTAACTGTTCCTAGCTAACTGATTACATTTTATTTATCGCAATTTATTTATCGCATTTTAATTATCGCAATTTTAATTCTCGCAATTTTATTTATCATCATTTAATTTCTGTTATTTATTTTACGCACTTTAAATATCGGGACACGTATGCAAGGTTTTGACATATCATATCAACGCATCTATATATATTATTTGGAATAACCATAGACACTCTATATGCAGTAATGCTGGAGTTAGCTATACAGGGTTGAGGTTGATTCTACAATAATATATATAGTTTGAGTTGTGATCGAGTCTGAGATGAATACGGGTCACGATATGTATTAATTAATTCAAATATTATATATTAAACTATATATAAATTATTGGACTGTTAACTGTGGACTATCGATTGTGGACTAATAACATTGGACAATTAAAATGAATTAAAATATTAATTATAACATATGAAACTAAACATTTCTTCAAGTTTGTCACTTGATTTCATCTTAAACCTCATTTGTATCTTGACAATTACAATCTGCATTCAAACCTTTCATGATTCTTGAAGACACCTCAATCGAAAGGATGAACCAACCGCACTTCATCTATGGAAGAAAATATTGATGCATATAGTTATATATCTGAAAACATTCGGAAATTGAGTAAACGTTTAAAACGTATCTGTGCTAACTCCTTTGGGATTGTTATTACCGAAAGTAACTTTACAATCTCTTTTCAAATTAGCCAATTTTGTCACAGCTCCAGCAAGTCAAATTCAACTTTTCAGTCTAACTAGCCTTATTATAACCTTGATATATATGATGTTTTTTCGCCTTCGTTACCAGGGAACTGTTTACATCCCACCACATTAGCAGTAAACTTACCAGCAACTTCATTGATCTTTGACTTTCTGGAAAGTTATTATATTCATTGAAACTCTATTATAGATTCATCCGCACCTTGTAACGAGAATTTCCATACCAATTACCATAAATTAGCAGTCAGTATTTTGAATCTTGCAGCATTTCTACATCAACCGATATAGGTATGCATATAACATTTACCTCTTAGAATTCTGATCTTCCATTCTGAAAAGCACCCAGTCTACGAATCAATACTCGAAATGTTGAAAAAGTTGAATGAAGTAGCAAAAACTATAAACGACTCTAACAGTCAAAAGTTTGACGATAAAGAATTGTATGTTGGTAAAGCTCATAAATGTTGGAACTGGAAAACGGATTAAGAAAAGCATGAATGAGGCTGTGGACAAATCACAAAGACGAAACCTGCCTTCAAAGGATCCAAATGATTCAATATTTTCTGAAGTCATTAACGAATACCTTGCTCCTGATTCTAAACCTTTACGGACAAATCTTATTCATCGTCTATCGATATTAGAAATTCTACGATATCATCGTATCTTTCATTATAAATATCCTCGATATTTCAGAAGATATTTTCATAACTATTCTTATCTGAAATCATTTATCCCTTCGCGTTGTCGGTGTTACATCATATAAGAAACTGTTAGTTTCCATATTCTGTAAACCTTCGAGTTTAAACTATGAATGATTTTGAAGTAGTGTTGGGAACTGAAGCATGAGTTAGTATAATATAATGACACTTGATCAACGTGATTATATTACAGTAAGTCATGCTGAGTTTCTAATGGAACGTGATGATTCACTGACTATACCGTCATCATGTGCCATATTACACGACTCTTACGTTCTACCTAATCTCTAAATATATCAATAACGTATCTTCCTGATAGTTCTATCTTTTCTCTTGACTTCTGGTAATTTGAAAAGTTAGACCGAACAATCGAGACATATTATTGAATTTAAGAAAAGAAAATTTTAATTTCTTTAATTATCGAATAATCAAATCTTATTACAAAGATTTTTTCTAAATCCCTTTAATTCTGGAAATCCACCGTGATTATGTCAAAAGTTAAATTTCTATCTCAATCTTTTGTGATAGCTTCACTCGTACGTTTCGAGTAATCGAATTATTTTATCAATATTACTCAATGTTGATAAGACTCTATTTATCAACTCATAATCGTCATAAAAACATACTTATTGTCAGCCATGACCATATCTATCAAATTTCGGGACAAAATTTCTTTAACGGGTAGGTACTGTCATGACCCGGGAATTTTCGACCAAATTTAAACTTAATCTTTATATAGTTTTGACACGATAAGCAAAGTCTATTAAACCGAGTCTCAAAAATTTTGAACTGTTTCAGATATCTATTTGACCTTCGACTATTTCTAATGATTCACGAACAATTGTTTGTAAATAAATATGTATATGTAAATGTAAATAAATATGTATATGTAAATGTAAATATATATATATATATATATATATATATATATATATATATATATATATATATATATATATATATATATATATATATATATATATATATATATATATATATATATATATATATATATATATATATATATATATATATTAATTTGAAATTTGTAAAATATAAATTAAGCATTAGAATTAAATATGCAAAATAGAATATAAAATAATTAAGTGTAAATTAAAGATGAATCTATATATATAAATATATAGGATTTCTATGTGTAATTATTACATGTTATAAAAATTATTATAATATATGATTATTAAATATTACATAATTAATAAAATACTACTAACAAGATAAAATGTAGATGTTATAGTAATATTATTATTACTTTCATTAGTATTACTAACATTAATGATTAATACCAGTATTAGTTATATTATTAAAGATAATATATTAATATGAAATCTGTTACATGTAATTGTTATATTATTATTACTCTTATCATTAATATTAATATTAATATTAATATTAAAATCAGTATATTGTCATTTTAATATAATATATAGATATAAAACTGATATATATATTTAATTTGTTATATCATTATCATTGTAAGTAGTAGAAAAATTATAATTTTAATATTATTATGATTATTATTAAAATTGTTACTAAAAAAATCTATTATTCTTATATAAAATTATCATTAGCAAAATTCTTATTACTTTTATCATTATAATTAGTGTTACTAGTATTATTGTGATACTAATATTATTAATTTTACAAATAATATTAAAAGTATTATTATTATTATCTATATAAATATATTTACTAATTATTAGTACTAATTATATATTATATTTATAGAATCAAAGAAAAAGGATCGAATCTTGCTTTGTATCCGTTTCACTTTATTATTTTTTTTGTCTGATTGAGTTGGATTGGTGATTAATTGGTATAAAGAAAACAAGATCTGTTAAACCTCATTGTCTGCTTTTTATTTTTTGTTGTTTCTTTTTTTTCTGATTGGAATCTGTCGACTCACATCAGCTATATCAAACGATTCCAATTATTTACATCCTTTATATAATGTTAAACTATAGTGGAAATCAATTGAAGAAGACCCAAAACAGAAAACAAAGAACACAGCTATTTTTTTTTTCTTTCTTTACTCTACACGTTTTTTTTTACAAAGCTCGAATTCAATTCGTTTTTCCAAAATCTAAAAATGGAGTTTGGTTAGGAATCTTCTATTAAAACTTTCTGTAAATTCACAGCTTTCAATTTCCAGTAACGAATCCAAATTTATGAAGTCAATGTTTTTGAAACAAAAAGTCAACAAGGTGTTCATCAAGAAATTCGCATTTGTTTTGATGTTATACATTAAATTGATGATACAGAAAGTTTATACGAACGATTTAGAATCTTTTTCGTGTTGTAACAATCTTCTAAAACATCACAAAAATCAAAAGTCGAAATATTTTTTTTTTACCCGTCGCGAACTGATCAGCTGTTCTTGATGTTTTTTATATCTTTTGCGTTTAATAATTTTACATTACAAGTGATTATGGATTGTTATCATATCCTAAAATTAATTAGTTATGTAGTCGAATTTGTCTCTGATCGTATGTGTTTTTGGGAAGAAGAAGAAGTATAACAGAATAAATACGGATTATATTTTAGAAGGATGGATTTATTACAGATAAACAGACATAGAGGGATGGTCAAGGGTGTTAGCAGGTTTCTGAGTGGTCTCGGGATCGAGCCCTGCAAGGGTCTTTTTTTTAGAATCCGTTTTTTTAAGAGGTAGTTTCATTTTAAAAGTTTTATTATTATTATTATTATTATTATTATTATTATTATTATTATTATTATTATTATTATTATTATTATTATTATTATTATTATTATTATTATTATTATTATGATTGTAATTGTTATTGTTATTATTAGTGATAATTAGAATTGTTAAAATTGTTATTATTACCAGTATTAATATTATTTAGTATTATTGTTATTATTAATCATAATATTACATAGGTATAATTATTTTTATGATCATTAATATTATTATTATCATTATTATGAACCTAATAGAATTTATCATTATAAATATTATAATTAGTAACAAAATAATGCAACTTATTATTATTTTCGTAAATATTAGTAATTGTACCATTTTTAGTACTATTATTACTATTATTATTAACTCAATTATTATTATCATTATTAGTATTGTTATTATTAAAACTTATTATCATTTTTACAAGAATTGTTATTTTGTTATCATTACAACTAAATAATTATCATTATTATTATTTTTACTTTTAAAATCATCATTATTATTATTACTAGGATTCTTATTAAATACAACTATTATTAAAAATATTATTAATACAACTATCAAATACAACTATTATTAATATTATTAAAAATATAAAGATATACTTATAAGTAATATTACATAAAAGTAAGAAATTATTTATATTAACAATCTTTATATAAATATTCACACATAACAAATTAAGCACTTTTAGAATAAATGAATATATATATATATATATATATATATATATATATATATATATATATATATATATATATATATATATATATATATATATAAATGATAACTATCTTTAAACATATATACAAATTAAATATATAATATATAAGCTTATAATATATGAAATTGCTTTATTACGAATATATGTTTTAATAAATGAATATATATATATATATATATATATATATATATATATATATATATATATATATATATACATATATACATATATATATATATATATATATACATATATATATATATATATATATATATATATATATATATATATATATATATATATATATGAATAATATAGGTTCGTGAATCCGAGGCCAACCCTGCATTGTTAAATTGTAGTGACCCGAACTTTTCCATGTTTATATATATTAATTGAGATTGATATTTACATGATTAAATGTTTCCAACATGTTAAGCAATCAAACTTGTTAAGACTTGATTAATTGAAATAAGTTTCATATAGACAATTGACCACCCAAGTTGACCGGCGATTCACGAACGTTAAAACTTGTAAAAACGACATGACGATATATATATGGATATACATATGGTTAACATGAGATTATGATAAGTAAGTATCTCCATAAGTATATTAACAATCAGTTATATACATATAAACAAGACTACTAACTTAAGGATTTCGAAACGAGACATATATGTAACGATTATCGTTGTAACGACATTTAAATGTATATATATCATATTAAGATATATTAATATATCATAATATTATGATAATATAATAATTTAACATTTCATTAGATATAATAAACAATGGGTTAACAACATTAATTGAGATCGTTAACTTAAAGGTTTCAAAACAACACTTACATGTAACGACTAACGATGACTTAACGACTCAGTTAAAATGTATATACATGTAGTGTATTTAGATGTATTAAAATACTTTTGGAAGACTTCAAGACATATATCAAAACACTCATACTTAACGAAAATGGTTACAGTTACTTTCCCATTCTTTTCTTTCATCAAGAATTCTAGTCGTATTCTTACCCGTATTATACACAGCTTCAAAACGTACTTACTATGGGTATATACCAATAGGAACTAGCATGGAATTCCACTCTTGATTATGTCATGTATGACTAATCAATTTTAACTTCTACCATGAGCTAGTCAACTAACTAGAACTCCTTTTAACCCCACTCACCACTCACCAATTACCACTCATCATTCACTCCATTTCACTTCCAATTCTCTTTCTAATTCTCTCTCAACACACACACACACACTATTATGAACGTATTTTTCCAGTAGTTAATCATCATCTTCATCAAAAATCACTTCAAGAATCAAGCTATAATCATCATAGGAAGAACACTTCAAGAACAATTCAAAAATCCCTTCAAGTTTACTAATTTACTTCCAAGCTTTCTAATCCATTCCAAGTAATCATCTAAGATCAAGAAACCTTTGTTATATACAGTAGGTTATCTTTCTTATTCAAGGTAATATTCATATTCAAACTTTGATTCAATTTCTATAACTATAAACTATCTTAATTCGAGTAAAAATCTTACTTGAACTTGTTTTTGTGTCATGATCCTACTTCAAGAACTTTCAAGCCATCCAAGATCCTTTGAAGCTAGATCATTTCTTGTCACTTCCAGTAGGTTTACCTACTAAACTTGAGGTAGTAATGATGTTCATAACATCATTCGATTCATATATATAAAACTATCTTATTCGAAGGTTTAAACTCGTAATCACTAGAACATAGTTTAGTTAATTCTAAACTTGTTCGCAAACAAAAGTTAATCCTTCTAACTAGACTTTTAAAATTAACTACACACATGTTCTATATCTATATGATATGCTAACTTAATGATTTAAAACCTAGAAACACGAAAAACACCGTAAAACCGGATTTACGCCGTCGTAGTAACACCGCGGGCTGTTTTGGGTTAGTTAATTAAAAACTATGATAAACTTTGATTTAAAAGTTGTTATTCTGAGAAAATGATTTTTATTATGAACATGAAACTATATCCAAAAATTATGGTTAAACTCAAAGTGGAAGTATGTTTTCTAAAATGGTCATCTAGACGTCGTTCTTTCGACTAAAATGACTACCTTTACAAAAATGACTTGTAACTTATTTTTCCGACTATAAACCTATACTTCTTCTGTTTAGATTCATAAAATAGAGTTCAATATGAAACCATAGCAATTTGATTCACTCAAAACGGATTTAAAATGAAGAAGTTATGGGTAAAACAAGATTGGATAATTTTTCTCATTTTAGCTACGTGAAAATTGGTAACAAATCTATTCCAACCATAACTTAATCAACTTGTATTGTATATTATGTAATCTTGAGATATCATAGACACATATACAATGTTTCGACCTATCATGTCGACACATCTATATATATTTCGGAACAACCATAGACACTCTATATGTGAATGTTGGAGTTAGTTATACAGGGTTGAGGTTGATTCCAAAATATATATAGTTTGAGTTGTGATCAATACTGAGATACGTATACACTGGGTCGTGGATTGATTCAAGATAATATTTATCGATTTATTTCTGTACATCTAACTGTGGACAACTAGTTGTAGGTTACTAACGAGGACAGCTGACTTAATAAACTTAAAACATCAAAATATATTAAAAGTGTTGTAAATATATTTTGAACATACTTTGATATATATGTATTTATTGTTATAGGTTCGTGAATCAACCAGTGGCCAAGTCTTACTTCTCGACGAAGTAAAAATCTGTGAAAGTGAGTTATAGTCCCTCTTTTAAAATCTAATATTTTGGGATGAGAATACATGCAGGTTTTATAAATGATTTACAAAATAGACACAAGTACGTGAAACTACATTCTATGGTTGAATTATCGAAATCGAATATGCCCCTTTTTATTAAGTCTGGTAATCTAAGAATTAGGGAACAGACATCCTAATTGACGCGAATCCTAAAGATAGATCTATTGGGCCTAACAAACCCCATCCAAAGTACCGGATGCTTTAGTACTTCGAAATTTATATCATATCCGAAGGGTGTCCTAGAATGATGGGGATATTCTTATATATGCATCTTGTTAATGTCGGTTACCAGGTGTTCACCATATGAATGATTTTTATCTCTATGTATGGGATGTGTATTGAAATATGAAATCTTGTGGTCTATTGTTACGATTTGATATATATAGGTTAAACCTATAACTCACCAACATTTTCGTTGACGTTTAAAGCATGTTTATTCTCAGGTGAATATTAAGAGCTTCCGCTGTTGCATACTAAAATAAGGACAAGATTTGGAGTCCATGTTTGTATGATATTGTGTAAAAACTGCATTCAAGAAACTGATTTCGATGTAACATATTTGTATTGTAAACCATTATGTAATGGTCATGTGTAAACAGGATATTTTAGATTATCATTATTTGATAATCTACGTAAAGCTTTTTAAACCTTTATTTATGAAATAAAGGTTATGGTTTGTTTTAAAAATGAATGCAGTCTTTGAAAAACGTCTCATATAGAGGTCAAAACCTCGCAACGAAATCAATTAATATGGAACGTTTTTAATCAATAAGAACGGGACATTTCAGTTGGTATCCGAGCGTTGGTCTTAGAGAACCAGAATTTTGCATTAGTGTGTCTTATCGAGTTTGTTAGGATGCATTAGTGAGTTTGGACTTCGACCGTGTTTACTTGAAAAATGATTGCTTAACAAATTTTGTTGGAAACTATATATTTTTAACATGTGAATATTATGTGATATATTAATCTCTTAACGCGTTTGATATTATGTGATAGATGTCTACCTCTAGAACAAGTCCCATTGACTCACCTAATAATAATGAAGAGTCAAATGTAAATTGGAATGATTCGTGGACTGATTCACAAGTTCCCGAAGAGGAACCGGAAGAAGAGTCGGAACCAGAAGAAGAATCGAAACCGGAAGAAGAATCGGAACCGGATGAAGAAATAGAACCGGTGGGGGAAATAATAAAACGGTTAAGTAAAAGAAAATCCTCAACCAACCGACCAAGGTTAATTATGGTCAATGGTGTTTCCGCTAAGGAAGCAAAATATTGGGAGTATTACCAATTCTCCGATGAATCGGATTCTGACGAGAATTCCGATGATGTGATAGAAATTACCCCAACTGAATTTAAAAAGGCAAAAAAAAATAATAAGGGAAAGGGCATAAAAATAGAGAAATCTAATTCCAACCCCGATGAACTTTATATGTATCGTCAACCCCCGAAGTCCTTAAGTTGTAACAATGACCCGGGAACCTCTAAACCACCAGGTTTTTCTAAACCAATGTGGAAAACGACGGCTCGTATTAGGGGAACATCATATATCCCTAGAAACTTGGCAAAACGAACCAAAACCGAAGAAGAAGAAACAAGCGAGTCGGAATAAGATAGTTGTATTCGTGTGGTGTAATATATGTAATATAGTGTGCTTATGCTTTATGATATATGTAAAAATTGCTTGTATTAATAAGTATTTGTTTATGAATCTAACTCTTGTCTATTTTACAGTATAAAAACACAAAATGGATAGACAACCCAATATTTTAAGAGACCTACCCGGAGACATGATTGATGAAATCTTGTCTAGAGTCGGTCAGAATTCTTCGGCACAACTATTTAAGGCGAGATCAGTTTGTAAGACATTCGAAGAACGTTCCAAGAATGCCTTGGTTTATAAAAGGCTTTCGTTCGAAAGATGGGGGATATCACATTGGAAAATCCATAAGTTACGATGTGTTTACTTTGACGCATATATTGCGGGGAACCCAAATGCTATTTTACGCAATGGGTTAAGAAATTATTTTGACTCAATATATCCGAATATTGGACTTCGTGATTTAGAAAAAGCGGCTAACATGCAACATAAAGAAGCATGTTATGCTTACGGATTAGTAATGTTCGCTTCTCACCAAAGTGAGAACAAGAACATCGGCCTACAACTATTAAACAAAACGTTCCCACAAGTGACGGAGTCGGTAATTGGGGTAAGAAATGAGGTTTTTAGATTGTTACGGGACTGTTGGACATTACGTAACCCTCGTCCCTTTGACGACGTTACAACACGCTGTCCTATCAACGGCCATAACGGTTATGTTCCACAAGACCAAGGATGGGAGGTAGTCCTAGTAAAACCAGAATGCATGACTTGTTTCTGGACGTATGAATTACGTGTCTTTATTGCCTTTGCTGAACGACTTGTGTACTAGCTAGAATTATCTTCACAACTATCTTGTATCAAAGTTATTGTATGCTATATTTCATGCTTTATGTAAAATAAGCGGTATTGTAAGTTTGTAAAATATTGTATAAAAGTTTGAACGCGAAATATTATTATAATCAGTTTTTCATATAGAATTGTAGTAGTTGAATTGTATATTAGCTACTAAGTATGAACTTAACGGGTAGGTACTACCCGAATTTAAACTTATAAAAAGCTAATATGAAGAAAAAGCTTTTATAAATGAGTTCATATTATGCTACGAAATACTATTAACTACTCTTGATATTCTGTATGATTAACTTGTTCCATTTGACTATTTTGAAGGAAATGGCACCGACTACTCGACACACCGTGAATATGAATGAAGAGGAATTCCGTACTTTTCTAGCTTCAAACATAGCCGCAGTACAGGCTGCGCTACATACCAACAATAACCTTGGATCTAGCAGTACAGGAAATCGTGTAGGATGCACCTACAAAGAATTCACTGCCTGCAAACCTTTGGAATTTGATGGAACCGAAGGACCGATCGGATTGAAACGGTTGACCGAGAAGGTCGAATCGGTGTTTGCTATAAGTAAGTGTACTGAAGAGGACAAAGTAAAGTACGCTACGCATACCTTCACAGGTTCTGCGTTAACATGGTGGAATACCTATCTAGAGCAAGTGGGACAAGACGATGCTACACACTACCGTGGTCAGCATTCAAGCACTTGATGAACGAGAAGTACCGTCCCAGAACCGAGGTCAATAAGCTCAAGACAGAACTTAGAGGGTTACGAACCCAAGGATATGATATTACCACGTACGAAAGACGATTCACAGAATTGTGCCTATTGTGTCCGGGAGCATTCGAAGATGAGGAAGAGATGATCGACGCGTTTGTGAAAGGATTACCGGAAAGAATCCAATAAGATATAAGTTCACACGAGCCAGCCTCCATACAACAGGCATGTAGAATGGCTCACAAACTAGTGAACTAGATTGAAGAAAGAATTAAAGAACAGACTGCTGAAGAGGCCAATGTGAAGCAAGTCAAAAGAAAGTGGGAGGAAAACGGTGATAAGAATCACCAATACAACAATAACAGCAATTACAACAATAATCGCAACAATTATCTCAACAATCGCAACATCAATCGCAACTACAACAAACGGCCCAACAACAACAACAACAACAGCAACAACAACAACAGCAACTACAACAATCATCCCAACAACAATAATAACCGCAACAACAACAACAACAATCAGAAGCAGCTATGCCAAAGGTGTGAAAAGTATCACTCGGGGTTCTGCACCAAATTTTGCAACAAGTGTAAAAGAAATGGTCATAGCGCGGCGAAGTGTGAGGTCTACGGACCAGGGGTTAATAGAATGAAAGGAACAAATGGTGTCGGAACGAGTAATGGCGGAGCAAGTAGTGTCGGAGCAAGTTATGCCAATGTAGTTTGTTATAAATGTGGAAAATTGGGCCACATTATTAGAAATTGCCCGAACCAGGAGAACACGAATGGACAAGGCCGCGGAAGAGTTTTCAATATTAATGCGGCAGAGGCACAGGAAGACCCGGAGCTTGTTACGGGTACGTTTCTTATTGACAATAAATCTGCTTACGTTTTATTTGATTCGGGTGCGGATAGAAGCTATATGAGTAGAGATTTTTGTGCTAAATTAAGTTGTCCATTGACGCCTTTGGATAGTAAATTTTTACTCGAATTAGCAAATGGTAAATTAATTTCAGCAGATAATATATGTGGGAATCGAGAAATTAAACTGGTTAGCGAAAAATTTAAGATTGATTTGATACCAGTAGAGTTAGGGAGTTTTGATGTGATAATCGGTATGGACTGGTTGAAAGAAGTGAAAGCAGAGATCGTTTGTTACAAAAATGCAATTCGCATTATACGAGAAAAAGGAAAACCCTTAATGGTGTACGGAGAAAAGGGCAACACGAAGCTACATCTTATTATTAATTTGAAGGCACAAAAACTAATAAGAAAAGGTTGCTATGCTGTTCTAGCACACGTCGAGAAAGTACAAACTGAAGAAAAGAGCATCAATGATGTTCCCGTCGCAAAAGAATTTCCCGATGTATTTCCGAAAGAATTACCGGAATTACCCCCACATCGATCCGTTGAATTTCAAATAGATCTTGTACCAGGAGCTGCACCAATAGCTCGTGCTCCTTACAGACTCGCACCCAGCGAGATGAAAGAACTGCAAAGCCAATTACAAGAACTTTTAGAGCATGGTTTCATTCGACCAAGCACATCACCGTGGGGAGCTCCTGTTTTGTTTGTCAAGAAGAAAGATGGTACATTCAGGTTGTGTATCGACTACCGAGAGTTAAATAAACTTACCATCAAGAACCGCTACCCACTACCGAGAATCGACGACTTATTTGATCAACTACAAGGCTCGTCTGTTTATTCAAAGATTGACTTACATTACGGGTATCATCAAATGCGGGGGAAAGAAGATGATATTCCAAAGACTGCTTTCAGAACACGTTACGGTCATTACGAGTTTATGGTCATGTCATTTGGTTTAACTAATGCACCAGCTGTGTTCATGGACCTTATGAACCGAGTGTGTGGACCATACCTTGACAAGTTTGTCATTGTTTTCATTGATGACATACTTATTTACTCAAAGAATGACCAAGAACACGGTGAACATTTGAGAAAGGTGTTAGAAGTATTGAGGAAGCAAGAATTGTACGCTAAATTTTCAAAGTGTGCATTTTGGTTGGAAGAAGTTCAATTCCTCGGTCACATAGTGAACAAAAAAGGTATTAAGGTGGATCCGGCAAAGATAGAAACTGTTGAAAAGTGGGAAACCCCGAAAACTCCGAAACACATACGCCAGTTTTTAGGACTAGCTGGTTACTACAGAAGGTTCATCTAAGACTTTTCCAGAATAGAAAAACCCTTGACTGCATTAACGCATAAAGGGAAGAAATTTGAATGGAATGATGAACAAGAGAAAGCGTTTCAGTTATTGAAGAAAAAGCTAACTACGGCACCTATATTGTCATTGCCTGAAGGGAATGATGATTTTGTGATTTATTGTGATGCATCAAAGCAAGGTCTCGGTTGTGTATTAATGCAACGAACGAAGGTGATTGCTTATGCGTCTAGACAATTGAAGATTCACGAACAAAATTATACAACGCATGATTTGGAATTAGGCGCGGTTGTTTTTGCATTAAAGACTTGGAGGCACTACTTATATGGGGTCAAAAGTATTATATATACCGACCACAAAAGTCTTCAACACATATTTAATCAGAAACAACTGAATATGAGGCAGTGTAGGTGGATTGAATTATTGAATGATTATGACTTTGAGATTCGTTACCACCCGGGGAAGGCAAATGTGGTAGCCGATGCCTTGAGCAGGAAGGACAGAGAACCCATTCGAGTAAAATCTATGAATATAATGATTCATAATAACCTTACTACTCAAATAAAGGAGGCGCAACAAGGAGTTTTAAAAAAGGGAAATTTAAAGGATGAAATACCCAAAGGATCAGAGAAGCATCTTAATATTCGGGAAGACGGAACCCGGTATAGGGCTGAAAGGATTTGGGTACCAAAATTTGGAGATATGAGAGAAATGGTACTTAGAGAAGCTCATAAAACCAGATACTCAATACATCCTAGAACGGGGAAGATGTACAAGGATCTCAAGAAACATTTTTGGTGGCCGGGTATGAAAGCCGATGTTGCTAAATACGTAGGAGAATGTTTGACGTGTTCTAAGGTCAAAGCTGAGCATCAGAAACTTTAACGACCCGTCAAAGTACACTTGACGATCATCGTTATCTTGGTCCCACAGCTTGATCGAAACTCTATATGAATTTAATAAAACAACCTTGCATTCTTTATTTAAAAATAATTCCCTATAAAGGAAACCTACCAAAATGTATAAGTTTAGAAAAACATACAATATTACTTAACCAAATGTTGACCAAAACAAAGTCAACAGCATCCACTATTAAATGTATCAAAATAGAATGCAAGTTATTGTTTAACAAAAGCTGCCATCATAAATATGCAGACTCTCTAAGCACAGCGGAAGCAATCAATCATGAACCTGAGAATAAAACATGCGAGTAACTGTCAACAAAAATGTTGAGTGAATTATAGGTTTAATATTGCAAACAATATTTAATAAAAACCATAAAAATTTATGTTTGAAAACATAAAAACTCCTTTTTGGACCACAAAATTATATGCTAGAAAACATATAAAAACATTATTCCATTTACCGTGAGCCACCTGGTAACCACTTAACCATTTATTTACCCTTGCCAAACACAATAAATAATATACACCGAACAAGTGTATCTACAACAAATTACGAAGTACTAAATATTCCGATTATAAATTGCTAGCGCGACTAGCTCGAAATGGGGTTGTCAAACCCGATAGATCTATCCATAGGATTCGCGTTCACCAGTAGAAACCAGTGATTACAGTTACCAAACTAGGGAATATTTTTGTTCAACTCACAATGAATAATTTAAACCAACTTCCACTTGTGTCCAAAATATAAAATAAATTGCATGTATTCTCATCCCAAAAGATTTAAAATAGAAAATGGGACTATAACTCACCTTAATAGCAAACGAAGTAACCACACAAACATGCGAACAGCAAATGAAGTAAAGTGATCAGGAATGATCACAACGCCGACCTATAAATAAAGCAGGTCGATATAAATAACTAACTTAGGTCAAGTCTTAGTATGATATCTATTGTACATGTTGCAAGTAGACATAGAACAACACTCAACATGCATCGGTTTAATCGGAACAGCGTACGGACACACACTTTCTATTTTTAGAAAGTTCCTATTTTTGAAAAGTTTCTATTTTTGGAAAGTTTCTGTTTTTGGAAAGTTTCTATTTTTGTAAAGTTTATAAGTTAGGAAAATTTCCTTAATTAGAAAGTCAACAAAAGTCAACTGAAAGTCAAAGTCAACCGAAAGTCAACTCAAAAGTCAACCTTGGTCAAACATAGTCAACGTTAATTTTAAAAGTGTAAGTTATAATAATAATATAAGTTATAACGTTTATTAAAGTTAAATATGTCTAATTATGTCATAACATAAGTTTAATTAAATTAAAATGAATTATTAAAGTTAATATAAGTTTAAATGATATAATTAATATAACATAAGTATTTAATTAATTAATTAAATATTAGTCATAATATAAGTATTATTCATTAATAATAAATTTTAAATTATATCATAAGTATTATTAATTAATAATGAATTATTAATCATATCATAAGTTTCTAATTATAATCATTAAATCATAAGTATTTAATAATTAAATTATAATTAAATAATAACTAAGCCTTATAATAATTAAATAATTAATTAATCCTTATTATAAGTCTTATTTAATACTTATCATAAGTATTTTCCATTAATAATGAAAGTATTATTAATCACAAGTTTAATTAAAATGTTAATTAAATCATAAGTATTAATTAAATGATATAATAAATATATATCATAAGTCTTAAATAATAATAATAATTACTTTTTATATCATAAGTAATTAAATGATAATGAAATCCATTATTTATATCATAAGTTTAATAATAAATCCCAAGTTTTAAATCAAAAGTTCATCGGGTCGTATCCTGAGCCCCGGGTGTCGGTTTTCGGCGAGCCTTACATATATCTCCGCCTAAGCAAACCACCCGACACTTTGGTACACTCAAGAACATACCATGAATAGCCCACAAGTCGTGATATACAGCCAATACACTACTTGGAACTTCAATTCAATCAAAAACGTGTTTTAGACGTAACGGGTGATACGTGGCTCGGATTGAGATGACCCGAACATGAAAGTTCGCCCCACCATCAGTCCTAACACACTAACACACCCTAAAGTCACCAAATATGGTCACAAAGTCGGACCAAACCTGGTTCATACCAAAATCACATTTCAATCTTAACAAAATACCACTTTGCTCGTATCTAGGGCTCCGGGAATCGAAACGACATGAATCCGGAGTCTAAAATTAATGTCTTGATGAGAGGAACTCATTTATATACTTTATTTTATGATCAACATCAGTTACAATATCAGAAACACACGAAAAAGCTGCTGTCCCAATTTTATCAAACCGAAAAAATATGCAATCGAGCAATTCTACGCATACAATCAACAATACAATAACATATTATCATCATACTATCAATATAACATGTAAAAACAGAAAAATAAATGAAAAATTGAAAATCTAGGGTTAGGGTTTATACCCTAATCAACAATCAAGTAATATGAACGTGTAGAGATCGTTGTGTAGAATCCGAATATGTGAATGATTTCTTGATCCAAGTATTATTTGATGAAGATGATGATGGATTATGGTGGTGGTGGTGACGGCTAGGGAGGGAGAAGAGGAGAGAGCACCAGATGAATTTTAGGGTTGATAAAATTAGGAATAAAATGTGAAAATGAGGAGAATTGCAAAAATGAAAGGGGTATACCCCCTCCCCATGGGGTGTCCGTCCAAAATCAATGGGGTGGGCCCCATTTCTGGGCCAAATTGATGCTAAGATAAATTGCTTGTGGCCCGGATGCCCGAACGAAGCCCTAAACGCGAAAACACCGCTACACGATTGATTTTTCGGAGAGATAACAAATACGCGACGAATAAAATATATAAACACTATATATGATCATATGACATTAAAATATCATATTTAAAATAATTAGGACTTAAAAATCCCAAAAGCTCGACCGTTCGTTTGAAAACCGAAAAGATTCGCCGGATAGAAATCCGTGACACGTAGAAACGTACAATTAAAGATATGAATACAAATATTCATATAACACATAATAATTAATATATTATTACAAAGATAATAATATAGGTCATAGAAATGACGTGGCACGAATAACAGTTAACGGTCGTTAAATAATTAACGGTAAAAGATAACGAAAAAAGTAGGTCGTTACAGTACCTTCCCGTTACGGAAATTTCGTCCCGAAATTTAAGCAGGTGCAGGGGTTGACTCGGCATCTGGGAACAATGCGGGTACTTCTGCCTCATCTGACCTCCACGCTCCCAAGTGAACTTGGGACCGCGTCTGGCGTTCCACCTAACTCAACAATAGGAATTTTGCTCTGCTTGAGAGTCTTAACCTCTCGGTCCATAGTTTCGACAGGTTCCTCAATAAAATGGAGTTGTTTATCAACATGAGTTCCTCCAGAGGAATAGTTTCATCGGCCTCGGCCAAATACTTCTTCAAATTCGATACATGAAAAACATCGTGAACAGCACTATGTTCTTGTGGAAACTTCAAACGATAAGCCGCCGGTCCAACTCTCTCAATAATCTCAAAAGGTCCAACAAAACGAGGACTCAACTTTCCCCTTTTACCAAAACGTATCACACCCTTCCAAGGTGAAACCTTTAACATAACACGGTTACTGACCTGAAATTCAATATCGTTCCTTCACTTATTGGCATAACTCTTTTGTCGATTTCTGGCGGTTCTCAATCTTTCTTTAATCTGTACGATTTTCTCGGTAGTCTCATGAATAACTTCTGGGCCTATGAGTTGAGCATACCCAACCTCATTCCAACAGATAGGAGACCTATACTTTCTACCATACAGAGCTTCAAACGGTGCGGCTTCAATACTTCCATGATAACTGTTATTATAAGAAAATTCAACCAATGGCAAGTATCTATCCCACCCATTACCAAAATCAATAACGCATACTCGTAACATGTCTTCCAAAGTTTGAATGGTCCTTTCACTCTAACCATCCTTCTGCGGATGATAAGCGGTGCTCATATCCAATTTAATTCCCAAAGCTTCCTGTAAGGGTTGCCAAAACCTCGATATAAATCGACTGTCTCGATCTGAAATAATAGGTACAGGAACACCATGCCCTGAAACAATCTCCTTCAAATACAAACGAGTAAGCTTCTCTATCGAATCTGTTTCCTTAATCGGTAAGAAATGAGTTGACTTAGTGAGTCGGTCAACAATCACCCAAATGGTATCATAACCACCCACAACTCTCGGTAACTTCGTAATAAAATCCATCGTAATACCTTCCCACTTCCACTCGGGAATCTCAGGTTGCACCAAAAGTCCAGACGATTTCTGATGTTCAGCTTTAACATTAGCATAGGTCAAACACTTGCCATATACGTAGCCACATCACCTTTCAAATTAGGCCACCAATACAGCTCCTTAAGATCATGATACATCTTTCATGTACCAGGAATGAATAGAGTTCCTAGACTTATGAGCCTCATCTAAAACAAGTTGTCGTAGATCACCAAACTTCGAAACCCAAAGGCGTCCCGTAAAATGCTGAGTACCATCGGTTCGTACCTCTAACTATTTACTCAAGCCTCGGACCTTCCCGTTACGAAATTCTCCTCCTTCAAGGCTTCCTTTTGAGCTGCAAGAATCTGCCTTGCGAGGTTTGTTCTAATTGTCATATTCAAGGCTCTAAACCTGCGAGGTTCAGCCCTTTCTTTATGACTTAACGCATCGGTCACAACGTTGGCCTTTCCCGGATGATATAAAAGTTCACAATCATAATCATTCAATGTCTCAATCCATCTTCGTTGCCTCATATTCAACTGTTTCTGATCAAGGATATGTTGAAGACTTTTGTGATCAGTGTACACAGTACTTTTGACCCCATATAAGTAATGTCTCTAATTCTTGAGTGCGAACACAACAGCTCCCAATTCTACATCATGGGTTGTATAATTCTGTTCATAAATCTTCAACTGACGTGACGCGTAAACAATGACTTTCTTTCGTTGCATCAAAACACAACTAAAGTCTTGACACGGAGCATCACAAAAGATAACAAGATCATCACTACCCTCATGTAGTGATAATGTCGGTGCAGAAGTTAACTTCTTCTTCAGAGTTTGGAAAGCAGACTCTAGTTCACTCTTCCACTCGTACTTCTTCCCCTTATGCGTTAAAGCAGTCAGAGGTTTCGCTACTCGTGAAAAATCTTGAATGAACCTTCTATAATAGCCTGTCAAACCTAGGAACTGACGAATCTGCGTAGGAGTTTTCGGAATCTCCCATTTCTTAATCGCCTCAATCTTAGTAGGATCAACTTGTATTCCCTGTTTACTAACAATATGTCCAAGGAATTGAACTTCTCTTAACCAGAAAGCACACTTAGAGAATTTAGCGTACAACTCTTCTTTTCTCAATAAATCAAGCACCAACTTCAAATGTTCTTCGTGCTCTTCATCACTCTTGGAATAAATAAGGATATCGTCGACGAAAACAATAACGAATTTCTCCAGATAGGGTCTACAAACGTGGTTCATTAGGTCCATGAACACAGCAGGTGCATTTGTCAATCCGAACGGCATAACAAGTAATTCGTAGTGACCATAACGGGTGCGAAAAGCAGTTTTCAGAACATCAGGTTCTTTAACACACAGTTGATGATAACCGGAACGAAGATCGATCTTAGAATAAATGGACGAACCTTGAAGCTGATCGAACAGATCATAAATTCTTGGAAGAGGGTAACGATGCTTAACAAGCTTGTTCAACTCGCGATGATCAGTACACAATCGGAACGAACCATCTTTCTCCTTAACAAACAAAACAGGAGCTCCCCAAGGGGACGAATTGGGATGAATGAAATATAGTTGCAACAATGAAGGAAGAAATATATAGAGTAGTCACTTCGGTGGCATAGATATATAAGGCAATTCTCTCAAGGGAGATAACGAGGATCATGGACTTCAAAGTAAATTTTCATTACATTTCCAAAAGGAAGACGTACGAAAGGTGTGATATTTCAACGAGAGTGTACTTCCTTGTACAATGAGCGAGGAAATCTAGGATTCATCCATATTCTTAAATTTATGTGCGGATGAAAAGAACGCGAATCACGTGTTATAAAGAACGGCTGGCTCCAGGTGAGATGAATCTCCAAAAATAATTTCGTGCACCTCAAACTATTGAATCCTAGGATTGATGTTTACGAGGGTGT
This sequence comes from Rutidosis leptorrhynchoides, assembly GCF_046630445.1. Taxonomy (NCBI): domain Eukaryota; kingdom Viridiplantae; phylum Streptophyta; class Magnoliopsida; order Asterales; family Asteraceae; genus Rutidosis; species Rutidosis leptorrhynchoides. The sequence continues at coordinate 174,809,451 of NC_092342.1, read as the reverse complement.
TGCGGTTGACAGCGAATATTGAGAGTAGAAACTCCTCAAACGGTCTAGTGTAATATATATCCATGATACCCACTATAACAACAGTTGGGGTAGAAACCCACCTAGCGCCTTTTCTACAATAGGGTGACCACCGAATGCACCCCAGAAAATTGATTTATCGGTCCGCGTTTCGGCCATGTCCAATCATAATAGGGGAAAAATTTTTTGAGCGCAAAGACTTTCCTACAAATTTTGTAAAACCGGAATCCAAAGTGGTGTAAGAGTTTCTATCTATGAACTTAAGGGTAAGTTTCATCCTTAAACGGAGGATGAGAAGAACTGTGATCCAAACACTCTGTAGGGTAATGCAAAAATTTAATAAAATCATTCAAAGGAGTTTTGAAAAAGCTTTAAACGTTTGATGTGACAACATAAACGGAACGAAGTTCTTAGTAAATTTAGAAGCATGTAGAACGTGTACCATTTTATATAAAAACAAATTGACTTCGTTAAACAGCTCAATAAATGAGTGGTCTTAAAATAATTTTGGAGGTATAATTTAGTATATACTAGCCAAAATAGGTAAGGGTAAATTTATTCTTTTGAATCCATACGTACATATATGATTTTATAAATTGTATACATGACAAAATATTTCATTACTTCTATTCGCCCATAAATCTCGTGAGAACCGCCCAATTAAACAAATGTGTAAAACTCCCGATGATAAGCAGAGTATCTGTATTTCAGAGGTTACAAGTTGAAGTAAGATCGTGAAAGATCGAGTAAATGACTTGTATCGTCATGCGACATTTGACCAACAAATGTTACGAGGTCATGAAAACCAATGAGTTAAATGTTATTTTGACTATTATCAGGACAGAAGTCCTTGGGCCAAAACTGTTCCCAAGCAAAGCTGTTGCTAACAAGCGAGTTATGAAGGATAGAGCATGAGATAGATAATCTGGTTAAAACGAGCTTCTCGTATATCAACAAATAAGATAATGAATATTTTCCCTACCCATGTAATACATCGGAATTTCTGAATGAGTAGTGTAAAAATTTTCTTTGACTCGCTTTCTATTCCTCATGTCACAATATTGGGACTTCTTTATGAATTAATGTAATATAATCACGTTGGCCTGACGCCATTATATTTCACTAATTCATAGTTCCATTCCAATAACACTACATGAGGTCAGGACACGCGATCAACCTCGAATTTCCACACAATTTCCCTAAAATGATTTCTTAAACAATGTGCTAAGGATAGCAGAAGAGTCAAAATATTCAAAAGTAATGAATAGGAATAACGATGACATAAAAATGTCTTCGAAGTACCAAGAATCTCTAAAAGTCAAGAATGACGTTTTCCGGTTCAAAAATCAAAGCACATAGGCACAACGACACAAGGACACATAATATAACAAGAATGTTATATACATAAACATAATAGCTGACATTGAAATGCCGAGCATTTAGAAGTCAAGAATGACATCTCGCGTATTATAACTCAAGCGTTATATACATAATCATAATAGATGACATAGAAATGTCGAGAATTTCAGAAGTCAAGAATGACATCCATCGGTTTCACTACCCGAGGTGTTCTTATAAGGATAAGTTCGCATGAGTCGAAGAATACGTTTAAATCAGAATGGGAGTTCCTCCCGGATTCAGAACATAACCAGATGTATGTATGATAACAATATACATACTAATACGATACAAATAATCATATATAATAATACATTATAGGCCGGGCTGTAGACTAGACTCACTAATGCACCCTATTGACTCGGGGTGACGACATCAATGCAGCCTAATTCCCTACAACCTGATGCTCTGATACCAACTTTAACGACCCGTCAAAGTACACTTGACGATCATCGTTATCTTGGTCCCACAGCTTGATCGAAACTCTATATGAATTTAATAAAACAACCTTGCATTCTTTATTTAAAAATAATTCCCTATAAAGGAAACCTACCAAAATGTATAAGTTTAGAAAAACATACAATATTACTTAACCAAATGTTGACCAAAACAAAGTCAACAGCATCCACTATTAAATGTATCAAAATAGAATGCAAGTTATTGTTTAACAAAAGCTGCCATCATAAATATGCAGACTCTCTAAGCACAGCGGAAGCAATCAATCATGAACCTGAGAATAAAACATGCGAGTAACTGTCAACAAAAATGTTGAGTGAATTATAGGTTTAATATTGCAAACAATATTTAATAAAAACCATAAAAATTTATGTTTGAAAACATAAAAACTCCTTTTTGGACCACAAAATTATATGCTAGAAAACATATAAAAACATTATTCCATTTACCGTGAGCCACCTGGTAACCACTTAACCATTTATTTACCCTTGCCAAACACAATAAATAATATACACCGAACAAGTGTATCTACAACAAATTACGAAGTACTAAACATTCCGATTATAAATTGCTAGCGCGACTAGCTCGAAATGGGGTTGTCAAACCCGATAGATCTATCCATAGGATTCGCGTTCACCAGTAGAAACCAGTGATTACAGTTACCAAACTAGGGAATATTTTTGTTCAACTCACAATGAATAATTTAAACCAACTTCCACTTGTGTCCAAAATATAAAATAAATTGCATGTATTCTCATCCCAAAAGATTTAAAATAGAAAATGGGACTATAACTCACCTTAATAGCAAACGAAGTAACCACACAAACATGCGAACAGCAAATGAAGTAAAGTGATCAGGAATGATCACAACGCCGACCTATAAATAAAGCAGGTCGATATAAATAACTAACTTAGGTCAAGTCTTAGTATGATAGCTATTGTACATGTTGCAAGTAGACATAGAACAACACTCAACATGCATCGGTTTAATCGGAACAGCGTACGGACACACACTTTCTATTTTTAGAAAGTTCCTATTTTTGAAAAGTTTCTATTTTTGGAAAGTTTCTGTTTTTGGAAAGTTTCTATTTTTGTAAAGTTTATAAGTTAGGAAAATTTCCTTAATTAGAAAGTCAACAAAAGTCAACTGAAAGTCAAAGTCAACCGAAAGTCAACTCAAAAGTCAACCTTGGTCAAACATAGTCAACGTTAATTTTAAAAGTGTAAGTTATAATAATAATATAAGTTATAACGTTTATTAAAGTTAAATATGTCTAATTATGTCATAACATAAGTTTAATTAAATTAAAATGAATTATTAAAGTTAATATAAGTTTAAATGATATAATTAATATAACATAAGTATTTAATTAATTAATTAAATATTAGTCATAATATAAGTATTATTCATTAATAATAAATTTTAAATTATATCATAAGTATTATTAATTAATAATGAATTATTAATCATATCATAAGTTTCTAATTATAATCATTAAATCATAAGTATTTAATAATTAAATTATAATTAAATAATAACTAAGCCTTATAATAATTAAATAATTAATTAATCCTTATTATAAGTCTTATTTAATACTTATCATAAGTATTTTCCATTAATAATGAAAGTATTATTAATCACAAGTTTAATTAAAATGTTAATTAAATCATAAGTATTAATTAAACGATATAATAAATATATATCATAAGTCTTAAATAATAATAATAATTACTTTTTATATCATAAGTAATTAAATGATAATGAAATCCATTATTTATATCATAAGTTTAATAATAAATCCCAAGTTTTAAATCAAAAGTTCATCGGGTCGTATCCTGAGCCCCGGGTGTCGGTTTTCGGCGAGCCTTACATATATCTCCGCCTAAGCAAACCACCCGACACTTTGGTACACTCAAGAACATACCATGAATAGCCCACAAGTCGTGATATACAGCCAATACACTACTTGGAACTTCAATTCAATCAAAAACGTGTTTTAGACGTAACGGGTGATACGTGGCTCGGATTGAGATGACCCGAACATGAAAGTTCGCCCCACCATCAGTCCTAACACACTAACACACCCTAAAGTCACCAAATATGGTCACAAAGTCGGACCAAACCTGGTTCATACCAAAATCACATTTCAATCTTAACAAAATACCACTTTGCTCGTATCTAGGGCTCCGGGAATCGAAACGACATGAATCCGGAGTCTAAAATTAATGTCTTGATGAGAGGAACTCATTTATATACTTTATTTTATGATCAACATCAGTTACAATATCAGAAACACACGAAAAAGCTGCTGTCCCAATTTTATCAAACCGAAAAAATATGCAATCGAGCAATTCTACGCATACAATCAACAATACAATAACATATTATCATCATACTATCAATATAACATGTAAAAACAGAAAAATAATTGAAAAATTGAAAATCTAGGGTTAGGGTTTATACCCTAATCAACAATCAAGTAATATGAACGTGTAGAGATCGTTGTGTAGAATCCGAATATGTGAATGATTTCTTGATCCAAGTATTATTTGATGAAGATGATGATGGATTATGGTGGTGGTGGTGATGGCTAGGGAGGGAGAAGAGGAGAGAGCACCAGATGAATTTTAGGGTTGATAAAATTAGGAATAAAATGTGAAAATGAGGAGAATTGCAAAAATGAAAGGGGTATACCCCCTCCCCATGGGGTGTCCGTCCAAAATCAATGGGGTGGGCCCCATTTCTGGGCCAAATTGATGCTAAGATAAATTGCTTGTGGCCCGGATGCCCGAACGAAGCCCTAAACGCGAAAACACCGCTACGCGATTGATTTTTCGGAGAGATAACAAATACGCGACGAATAAAATATATAAACACTATATATGATCATATGACATTAAAATATCATATTTAAAATAATTAGGACTTAAAAATCCCAAAAGCTCGACCGTTCGTTTGAAAACCGAAAAGATTCGCCGGATAGAAATCCGCGACACGTAGAAACGTACAATTAAAGATATGAATACAAATATTCATATAACACATAATAATTAATATATTATTACAAAGATAATAATATAGGTCATAGAAATGACGTGGCACGAATAACAGTTAACGGTCGTTAAATAATTAACGGTAAAAGATAACGAAAAAAGTAGGTCGTTACAGAAACCATCACGTCTACTTCAACAACCCGAAATCCCAGAATGGAAATGGGAAAACATTACCATGGATTTCATCACTAAATTGCCAAGGACTGCAAGTGGTTTTGATACTATTTGGGTAATAGTTGATCGTCTCACCAAATCAGCACACTTCCTGCCAATAAGAGAAGATGACAAGATGGAGAAGTTAGCACGACTGTATTTGAAGGAAGTCGTCTCCAGACATGGAATACCAATCTCTATTATCTCTGATAGGGATGGCAGATTTATTTCAAGATTCTGGCAGACATTACAGCAAGCATTAGGAACTCGTCTAGATATGAGTACTGCCTATCATCCACAAACTGATGGGCAGAGTGAAAGGACAATACAAACGCTTGAAGACATGCTACGAGCATGTGTTATTGATTTCGGAAACAGTTGGGATCGACATCTACCGTTAGCAGAATTTTCCTACAACAACAGCTACCATTCAAGAATTGAGATGGCACCGTTTGAAGCACTTTATGGTAGAAAGTGCAGGTCTCTGATTTGTTGGAGTGAAGTGGGGGATAGACAGATTACGGGTCTGGAGATTATACAAGAAATTACCGAGAAGATCATCCAAATTCAACAACGGTTGAAAACCGCCCAAAGTCGACAAAAGAGCTACGCTGACATTAAAAGAAAAGATATAGAATTTGAAATTGGAGAGATGGTCATGCTTAAAGTTGCACCTTGGAAAGGCGTTGTTCGATTTGGTAAACGAGGGAAATTAAATCCAAGGTATATTGGACCATTCAAGATTATTGATCGTGTCGGACCAGTTGCTTACCGACTTGAGTTACCTCAACAACTCGCGGCTGTACATAACACTTTCCACGTCTCGAATTTGAAGAAATGTTTTGCTAAAGAAGATCTCACTATTCCGTTAGATGAAATCCAAATCAACGAAAAACTCCAATTCATCGAAGAACCCGTCGAAATAATGGATCGTGAGGTTAAAAGACTTAAGCAAAACAAGATACCAATTGTTAAGGTTCGATGGAATGCTCGTAGAGGACCCGAGTTCACCTGGGAGCGTGAAGATCAGATGAAGAAGAAATACCCGCATCTATTTCCAGAAGATTCGTCAACACCTTCAACAGCTTAAAATTTCGGGACAAAATTTATTTAACGGGTAGGTACTGTAGTGACCCGAACTTTTCCATGTTTATATATATTAATTGAGATTGATATTTACATGATTAAATGTTTCCAACATGTTAAGCAATCAAACTTGTTAAGACTTGATTAATTGAAATATGTTTCATATAGACAATTGACCACCCAAGTTGACCAGCGATTTACGAACGTTAAAACTTGTAAAAACGACATGACGATATATATATGGATATACATATGGTTAACATGAGATTATGATAAGTAAGTATCTCCATAAGTGTGACAACCCGGAAATTTCCAACCAAATTTAAACTTTAATCTTTATATGTTTCCGACACGATAAGCAATATTTGTTAAGTTAAATTTCAAGAATTTTAAACTATGTTCATACATTCATTCAACCTCGACCAAGTTCCAACGATTCACGAACCATTAAACGAATATGATTATATATGTATATGTGTATATATATTATAACTTGAAACGTAAACAAAATATTAGATTAAATACTTTATATGATTGTATCTGTTTCAAAATGTTTATCAATGGAATTAGAAGATAAGATCAAATGATTGAATTATTAGATATATTGAATTATGATTACAAGTCTCTGTTGAAAGGCCCACGTTGATTTGAGAAATCTTTCCATTTTAATAATATTCGGAAAATGGTAAAGTGATTTATAAATAAGAACAAATTGTCAATCATTGAGAACTAGACAAAGGATAGTGGAAGATTGAATCTCATAAAGACTCGATTGATCTATTTAGTTTCAAACGTACAAAAACGTTTTCAGTTTAAAAAGAACTTTATTATTAAAACGTATATAACTTTTATAAATATCTAGAACCACTTTTGACAACTCATTACTTAACTAGTATGATAAAGATAACGATATTTATATTTTATTTTATTAAATATATATAACAATTTAAATTAATATTATATATTTATACGCGTATTATACGTACATAGTTTTATACTTTTACTATACTTAAACTTTACCTTTACTTTATTTTTACTTTACTTTAACTTTAATAATTCACTTTAATAATTCATACTTTAATAATTCACTTTAATAATTTATACTTTAATAATTCACTTTAATAATTCATACTTTAATAATTCACTTTAATAATTCATACTTTAATAATTCACTTTAATAATTCATACTTTAATAATTCATACTTTAATAATTCACTTTAATAATTCATACTTTAATAATTCACTTTAATAATTTAAAAATCTATTATAAATAGAATTCAATAGGTTTCATTATTTCATAGAAACTTAAAAATATTTTTCTCTAAACTCTCTCAATCGATTTACATATATATATTTACTCCGTATTATTTCAAGATATTATTAGTATACATAAAATATTACGACGGAGTGCTGTCCGAGTGATTTCGAAATTATTTTTCGAGTGGGATAGGATTAAGGAAATTATGGGTTATAGCTATGGAGGTGATTGAGTATGGTTCATGGGTATGCTCGTGAGGTCAATATAGTGTTTATCATTTTCGTTGCGTCTACGTACCATTCCTGCAATATTGAATCTCAATATTGATACGTGAGTACTCATAATTTAACTTTTACATACTAATAGTGTATCCCTGACTAGTGCTCGAGTATTTAGGATTATGCATGCTTGTACTTTTGATATTGCCATTAGACAGGTTAGGTTGAATGTTGAATTAGTTACACTTGTGGTTGAGATAAGGTATAAGATATGCATGTCCTTGGAAAGCTAGCGAAAAATTAAGAACTTTTCCTTTAGATATCGAATGGTTTCGATGAACGGATTAGAAGTTATAATCAATTGAATTTTCGATATTTTTATTAAAAATGATTATTATTATCATCGTTTTTATCGTCGTTCTAGTTTTATCTTATTATTATCATTATTATTATCTTTATCAATAAAAGTGATTTATCATTAAAAATTGTTATTTTTTTTTATTATTACTATCGTTATTATCGTTAAAGTTATAATTAGTATTATTATTATTATCCAATTATTATTATTATTATTATTATTATTATTATTATTATTATTATTATTATTGGTATTATTATTATTATTATCATTATTAATATATATATCATTATTTAAAAATGGTTATTGTTATTGTTATTATTATTATTACTATATTATCATTAAGATAATTATTAGTATTATCGTTAATAATGTTATAGTAACTATCATTATTAATATAGTGTAATTAAAACAAATATTTGTAACACCTAATTATTTTGATTACTATTATTATCATTTTTATGAACACGATATAAAAGACGATTAAAAGCTATTAAACGAAATGATTAGGAAATAATGGGTAAGAGTATCATGATGAAATTAAAATATTATAAGATATTGATTTAGATAAAATTATCGTTCTTATTATTTTTATCATTACTATTATTATTAAAAGTATCGTTAGTATTAAAACTATCATTTTAACAAAAATTATCATTTTAATAGAAATGTCATTGTTACTATAAAATATCATTATTATTATTATTTTAAATAGAATTATTATTTTAAATATAATATTAAAAATTATCGTAAATATTAAAGTTATCATAATTAGAATTATCGTTTTATCATAACGTCATCTTAGTAATTATAAATATTGATATTTTTATAATAATAATTATTATTACAAAATAATACAACTTTTACTTACTATCATTATAGATATTATTTTATAAAATAAATATGTGATACAAACATATTTTACTACGTGTAATAACTTACTTTAATAATACATATCATATTATCTTTATGATATTAAATGAACCCTATAAATTTTATTACTTAATATATATAAAAGTATATTTTATTATATAAATTTAATATAAAATTTTATTTATTAATAAATAAATTATATTATTTACTCTAATAAATCTTTTAAAAATATTTAAAAATATAAAACAACGATATTTAAACTATATATTAATCATGTATAGATTTTTGGAAATTATTTTGAGTCAAATTTACTTTTGTTGACTTTTGCATATTAGTCTCGAGCATTAGGATTGTGGTACACTATGACTTGACCTAATTTGTTAGACAAATATTGACCAACACATAAATATATATAATTAATTTAGGTTCGTGAATACGAGACCAACCTTGCACTTGTTCAATGACGTTATATGTATTTTTACTACGAAATACAGTATGGTGAGTTTCATTTACCTTTTTACCCTTTATATTTTTGGGACTGAGATTACATGCGCTTTTATAAATGTTTGACGAAATAGACACAAGTAATTGAAACTACATTCTATGGTTGAATTATCGAAATCGAATATGCCCCTTTTTATTAAAGTCTGGTAATCTAAGAATTAGGGAACAGACACCCTAATTGACGCGAATCCTAAAGATAGATCTATTGGGCCTAACAAACCCCATCCAAAGTACCGGATGCTTTAGTACTTCGAAATTATATCATGTCCGAAGGAGGTTCCCGGAATGATAGGGGATATTCTTATATGTATCTAGTTAATGTCGGTTACCAGGTGTTCACCATATGAATGATTATTTTTTGTCTCTATGCATGGGACGTATATTTATGAGAACTGGAAATGAAATTCTTGTGGTCTATTAAAATGATGGAAATAAATGATTATGATAAAGTAATGAACTCACCAACCTTTTGGTTGACACTTTAAAGCATGTTTATTCTCAGGTGTTAAAGAAATCTTCCGCTGTGCATTTGCTCATTTTAAAGATATTACTTGAGTCTTTCATAGCATATTTCGAAGAACGTTACATTCGAGTCATTGAGTTCATCAAAGATTATTATTAAATCAATTTATAGTTGGATAGTGGATATTATGAAATGATATGCATGCTTGTCAATTTTCGATGTAAAGAAATATTGTCTCTTAAAAACGAATGCAATGTTTGTAAAATGTATCATATAGAGGTCAAATACCTCGCAATGTAATCAACTATTGTGAATCGTTTATAATGTATATGAACGGGTCCTTTCAGTTGGTATCAGAGCGGTGGTCTTAGCGAACCAGTTCTGCATTAGTGTGTCTAACTGATAAGTCGTTAGGATGCATTAGTGAGTCTGGACTTCGACCGTGTCTGCATGTCAAAAGTTTTGCTTATCATTTCTAGTCGGAAATCATCTGCTTATCATCCATAGGAAATTACCTGCTTATCATTATTAGTCTAGACACATCTTGCTACATTAATTTCATGAGTAGTGTATTGACAAAATTCATATCTTAGCGTATCTGCTAAATCATATCTTATCGTATCTGTTACTTAAACTTTGCCTGACATATCCCACAAATTCCTCCGTAATCTATGAAATCTTTTGATCTCTATATATAGATATCCTATGTAAATAGAATACCACCCGATAGCCGAAAAATTATTTTATATCAAAAATCCTTTATCCAATCGTACGAAATGGAATTTGTCATCAGTTCAAGTCACTCGGATTCCGAAATGGAATCTCACTCAAGCTCCGAAAGCAGTGTGACCGAAATGGATCAACCAATCAGTCATCACCTATTCTGGATGAATTGGGGATGGGTTCGTAGCCTCCTCAATCATTGGAAACAAGAAGAAGGCGATCCTTTCCATCCACCACATTGCCCTCTTGGCGAAGAACCTAAAGCACTTACCGGCAAAACTGTTCGAGACACCATTTTCTCTCTCATTTCCAGGGTATCTCGTCATGATTATATACTACATCAAATTCTAGATTTTATTTATCCGCTCGTTCCGACCGACAATCATCCTGGAATGATAGAAGAAGTCAACGAACTTCGCGCTCGGGTAGTGGCTTTGGAGAATATGGTGCAGAGATTACAAACACCAGCAGCAGCACCAGCAACATAACCAGTACCACCATCATCAACGCCAACAGTACTATTACCACCTCCAACCACAACCGCGTTGTAAACCTCAACTTCACAATCTGTCCCACGAGCATCAACGTCATACGCACCATAGATACCATGGAGTACCAACAACAATAACTGACGAAGTATTAATTCATATCTTCATTGGAGAAACATTCCGCAGCGATTATATAATCTCTAAAGTCTTAGAGATTATCTAATCTAGCTCTAACCATAAATCAGTTAAGCGAACCAAAATGATAGAAGGAAGAGTAGAAACCCTGACAAAAATGGTGTGTGATTAACAAGTTAAAATTGTTTTACCAACGGCATCAACAATACCGTCAACGTCACCAGCATCGTCAGTACAGTCAACATCAGAATCAATAACACCTATAACATCACAAACTCCGTCAGTTCAAGAATCACTGTGGACATCATTACGAATCAATAACGGGTATATTGTATCAACAAGTTATGAAGAATTAACTCATTCCCTCTGAAGAAATTATATATATATATATATATATATATATATATATATATATATATATATATATATATATATATATATATATATATATATATATATATATATTTTGAAATAAAAAAATAAATCTTTCCGTGCTAAGCTATTGTGTGTGAATCTTAACTACTCGGTTAATTCATATTAAAAATATGCAATAATGTACGTCCCTCGCCCGCAACTTAACCATCGTTAACTACAATCTCTGTCTCAATTCAACAAGTTCCAATTCCTAATAAATCAAGTATATATTTGATTTTACACTTCATCATTGATGTAACCGAAACTTTTCAGATAACATCATTCGTACTTTGCGAAGTTCACAAGAATTTAACGAAAACCAACATCACATCTCAACAAATAACGAAGTATTGATTCATAATTTCAATATTATTGAAGAAATACTTATGTAACCTCTAAAGCCTTCATGGAATTATTCAATTCTAGTTCCAACCGTAAATCGAATGAGTTTAATTTAGTATTAACTCATTAAAATCTATGTTACATCTGAGGAGAATATATACATATATATTTTCATAAAGACTGTAATAAAATTCTTATGTACAAAATATTAATTGTGAAAATTTTTTTAACGGGTAGGTAATACCCGAGAGAGATATATAAATTCACAATTAATATGTTACATTCTTCGAATCAGATTAAGCAAATTATCAATTATACTTCCTACTTTCACAATAATATACATTCTTTCATAGAAATCAAAACAACCATACTCATTCAAACCCAATTACATATTCTGATTTTAAAATCTCAGAATTCAATTCGAGATATAACCGGTACCATCACTTTTAGACTCCTACATCTTTAAAAGATATACTTTGACTTCAAAAGTGTGTTAGAACATCAAATGTTTATAAACGATTACAATCTGTGTTCAAACCCTTCGAAAATCTCTGAAGACACTTCAAATAATGAGCAATCGAGATGATGATCCAACCACATATTACCCACAGTTATGTACTTAAAAAGCTCTCGAAACCAAAGTCATAATTCAACACATATCTGTGTCAGATCTTTTGGCATTTACTAGCCAAAATAACCTTGCAATTCCTTTGCAAAGTAGCAAATTATATCACAGCTCCAGCAAGACAACTTCGATTTTTTCATTCGGAGTAGCCTTATCATAATTTTGATATATGTGATTACCCTTTTGTTACAGGAGAACCTTTCATATTCCACCACATTAGCAATAAACTTACCAACAACTTCACTGATCTTGGGCATTCCGAAGAATCTTTATATTTATCGAAACCTCATCATTTACTCATCTGCCTCTTGTAACGAGAATTGCCATACGAATCATTGGGAATTAGCAATCAGTATTTTGAAATCTCACAGCATGTTGACTCCAACAGTTATACATAACGTCTATTTCCAAGGCTTACATACTTCGAATGTGAAGTTTCTGAAAAACACTATGAACCGCGAACTTGTTCTCGAAATGCTGATGAAGCAACAAAAACTGTAAACGACCTTAGCAGTAAAAAGTTTGATGATAAAGATTAGTGTATTAACAAAGCTCAGAAATAGAGAAGTTTTGGAACTGGAAAACGGATTGAGCAAAGTATGAAGGAGGCTGTGGATAAATCACAAAGACTGAACCGGCCTTCAAAGAATCCAAATGATTCAGTGTCTGCTGAAGTCATTAACGAATACCTTGCTCCTGACACTAAACCCTTACAGACAATATTCTTCATCATCCTCTGATATTAGAAATTCTAAGATATCATCGTATTTTTCATTATAAATATCCTCCATATTTCTGAAGATATTTCCATAACTATTCTTATCTGGAATCATTTATCTCTTTGCGCTATCTGTATTACATCAAAAAGGAAACTGTTTAGTTCCTATACTCTGTAAACCTTTGAGTTTAAAATATGAATGTTTTTGAAGTAGTGTTGGAAACTGAAGCATGAGTTAGTATAATATAATGACACTTGATCAACATGATTATATTACAGTAATTCATGCTGAGTTTCTAAATGGAACGTGATGATTCACAGATCATAACATCATCATGTGCCACGTTATATGACTCTTGTATTCTATTTAACCTCTAAAATATCAAGAAAATATTTCTTGATGATTCGGCCTTTTACAAGGTATTCTAGTAATTTGACAAGTCAAGATCGTGCCATCACAATTTCCTTCCTAGAACATTAACAATGTTCATTCCGAAATTCATATCTGTGAATTCTGGACCATTACAAGCGGTGCTTAATCGCAAGAAGAAGAAACGAAAGGACAAAACTCCGAAATAGAAATTGGGGTATAAATTGCAGCAAATAAAAGAGAGCATTAACTGTGGATGACAATGATTATAGAAGATAGAAACAGAGACTTTGAAATATAAGGGAAGATATAAAGCCCAACGACAAACCAAAAATTATAAACCATATATATCGATGCATATAGCAATATAAAGACACGAGAGAACTAGAAACACTATAAACCCAAGAGTATAGTAGAAGTAAATAGATTCTTCCGGCGGTAGATGAAAAAGAAGAATGACCAATATGAAAGTTATAAGCTTATCGAGAATCAGAACTGGATGGAGCATATTGATGAATACTTTAAAATATGAGTTGAGGGGGAAAGAATAGAAGGTGATGAAACATGACTAGGAACTTAGAAATCAACAGATTTAACACACACAATGACGGAATAAGTAAATCAAACCGTCTAGTGAATAGGTTAAGCTTTTTGGGATTAATTTAGTCATACCACAACTAAATCAAGTGTGATTAGATCAACACCTAGAGCTATTATTCACCACCTGGGTGATTTGGGTTGAGAGAGAATCGGAGGAGCTCACCAGATCTGAGTGTGTGTAACAAATGAGAGGCTTAACCTAAAATGAAGAACATAAGACTTTATATACCCCTGCTGTTGACTCACCCGTACGATTCATCCATCACACATACGAGTTGGCTTCATCAGCCATACGGGTGATCACTCACTCGTGTCTTCTCATTTAGGTTATAATTGTGACTTAGCTCAGCATCAACCGTGCGTATGAGCCTGTCAGCCGTACGAGTGAGGCTTCACTCGGACGTCTGACTAAGTCTAACATAGTAAAACATCTAAATCTCGTTCCTGCAGTTCCTGTAACCACATACAAACACGGATAGGATAATAACGAGCAATCATGGTGGCCTATAAACTGTTGTACCTGCAATGGACGTGGGTAAATGTCTAGGGACTTGCATAAAATGCATCAACAGAAGGTGTGAGTTGTAAGGAAACGAAGGAGGTGAATTTATAAGAAAATCTCCGACAGAACAATTAAAATGGACGATCGCATTTAAAGCGGATCCTAATTCCCTTGATTACCGGAGAGTCAAATCTTATTAAGAAGATTTTCTTTAAATCCCTTGAAATCTGGGAATCAATCATATCTACGTCAAATGATAAGATGAATCTACACTTACTCATTTCACTCTTCTATGTTAGCTTCATTCGTACTCTTCATATAAATGGATTGTTTATCCAAATTATTCGCTGATGATAAAACTCTAATTTTCAGCCCGTATGCATCATGAAAACATACTTATTATTATTCACGACCTTTCCACTCAAATTTCGGGACGAAATTTCTTTAACGGGTAGGTACTGTGACAACCCGGAAATTTCCAACCAAATTTAAACTTTAATCTTTATATGTTTCCGACACGATAAGCAATATTTGTTAAGTTAAATTTCAAGAATTTTAAACTATGTTCATACATTCATTCAACCTCGACCAAGTTCCAACGATTCACGAACCATTAAACGAATATGATTATATATGTATATGTGTATATATATTATAACTTGAAACGTAAACAAAATATTATATTAAATACTTTATATGATTGTATCTGTTTCAAAATGTTTATCAATGGAATTAGAAGATAAGATCAAATGATTGAATTATTAGATATATTGAATTATGATTACAAGTCTCTGTTGAAAGGCCCACGTTGATTTGAGAAATCTTTCCATTTTAATAATATTCGGAAAATGGTAAAGTGATTTATAAATAAGAACAAATTGTCAATCATTGAGAACTAGACAAAGGATAGTGGAAGATTGAATCGCATAAAGACTCGATTGATCTATTTAGTTTCAAACGTACAAAAATGTTTTCAGTTTAAAAAGAACTTTATTATTAAAACGTATATAACTTTTATAAATATCTAGAACCACTTTTGACAACTCATTACTTAACTAGTATGATAAAGATAACGATATTTATATTTTATTTTATTAAATATATATAACAATTTAAATTAATATTATATATTTATACGCGTATTATACGTACATAGTTTTATACTTTTACTATACTTAAACTTTATCTTTACTTTATTTTTACTTTACTTTAACTTTAATAATTCACTTTAATAATTCATACTTTAATAATTCACTTTAATAATTCATACTTTAATAATTCACTTTAATAATTCATACTTTAATAATTCACTTTAATAATTCATACTTTAATAATTCACTTTAATAATTCATACTTTAATAATTTACTTTAATAATTCAAAAATCTATTATAAATAGAATTCAATAGGTTTCATTATTTCATAGAAACTTAAAAATATTTTTCTCTAAACTCTCTCAATCGATTTACATATATATATTTACTCCGTATTATTTCAAGATATTATTAGTATACATAAAATATTACGACGGAGTGCTGTCCGAGTGATTTCGAAATTATTTTTCGAGTGGGATAGGATTAAGGAAATTATGGGTTATAGCTATGGAGGTGATTGAGTATGGTTCATGGGTATGCTCGTGAGGTCAATATAGTGTTTATCATTTCCGTTGCGTCTACGTACCTTTCCTGCAATATTGAATTTCAATATTGATACGTGAGTACTCATAATTTAACTTTTACATACTAATAGTGTATCCCTGACTAGTGCTCGAGTATTTAGGATTATGCATGCTTGTACTTTTGATATTGCCATTAGACAGGTTAGGTTGAATGTTGAATTAGTTACACTTGTGGTTGAGATAAGGTATAAGATATGCATGTCCTTGGAAAGCTAGCGAAAAATTAAGAACTTTTCCTTTAGATATCGAATGGTTTCGATGAACGGATTAGAAGTTATAATCAATTGAATTTTCGATATTTTTATTAAAAATGATTATTATTATCATCGTTTTTATCGTCGTTCTAGTTTTATCTTATTATTATCATTATTATTATCTTTATCAATAAAAGTGATTTATCATTAAAAATTGTTATTTTTTTTTATTATTACTATCGTTATTATCGTTAAAGTTATAATTAGTATTATTATTATTATCCAATTATTATTATTATTATTATTATTATTATTATTATTATTATTATTATTATTATTATTATTATTATTATTATTGGTATTATTATTATTATTATCATTATTAATATATATATCATTATTTAAAAATGGTTATTGTTATTGTTATTATTATTATTACTATATTATCATTAAGATAATTATTAGTATTATCGTTAATAATGTTATAGTAACTATCATTATTAATATAGTGTAATTAAAACAAATATTTGTAACACCTAATTATTTTGATTACTATTATTATCATTATTATGAACACGATATAAAAGATGATTAAAAGCTATTAAACGAAACGATTAGGAAATAATGGGTAAGAGTATCATGATGAAATTAAAATATTATAAGATATTGATTTAGATAAAATTATCGTTCTTATTATTTTTATCATTACTATTATTATTAAAAGTATCGTTAGTATTAAAACTATCATTTTAACAAAAATTATCATTTTAATAGAAATGTCATTGTTAATATAAAATATCATTATTATTATTATTTTAAATAGAATTATTATTTTAAAGATAATATTAAAAATTATCGTAAATATTAAAGTTATCATAATTAGAATTATCGTTTTATCATAACGTCATCTTAGTAATTATAAATATTGATATTTTTATAATAATAATTATTATTACAAAATAATACAACTTTTACTTACTATCATTATAGATATTATTTTATAAAATAAATATGTGATACAAACATATTTTACTACGTGTAATAACTTACTTTAATAATACATATCATATTATCTTTATGATATTAAATGAACCCTATAAATTTTATTACTTAATATATATAAAAGTATATTTTATTATATAAATTTAATATAAAATTTTATTTATTAATAAATAAATTATATTATTTACTCTAATAAATCTTTTAAAAATATTTAAAAATATAAAACAACGATATTTAAACTATATATTAATCATGTATAGATTTTTGGAAATTATTTTGAGTCAAATTTACTTTTGTTGACTTTTGCATATTAGTCTCGAGCATTAGGATTGTGGTACACTATGACTTGACCTAATTTGTTAGACAAATATTGGCCAACACATAAATATATATAATTAATTTAGGTTCGTGAATCCGAGACCAACCTTGCACTTGTTCAATGACGTTATATGTATTTTTACTACGAAATACAGTATGGTGAGTTTCATTTACCTTTTTACCCTTGATATTTTTGGGACTGAGAATACATGCGCTTTTATAAATGTTTGACGAAATAGACACAAGTAATTGAAACTACATTCTATGGTTGAATTATCGAAATCGAATATGCCCCTTTTTATTAAAGTCTGGTAATCTAAGAATTAGGGAACAGACACCCTAATTGACGCGAATCCTAAAGATAGATCTATTGGGCCTAACAAACCCCATCTAAAGTACCGGATGCTTTAGTACTTCGAAATTATATCATGTCCGAAGGAGGATCCCTGAATGATAGGGGATATTCTTATATGTATCTAGTTAATGTCGGTTACCAGGTGTTCACCATATGAATGATTATTTTTTGTCTCTATGCATGGGACGTATATTTATGAGAACTGGAAATGAAATTCTAGTGGTCTATTAAAATGATGGAAATAAATGATTATGATAAACTAATGAACTCACCAACCTTTTGGTTGACACTTTAAAGCATGTTTATTCTCAGGTGTTAAAGAAATCTTCCGCTGTGCATTTGCTCATTTTAAAGATATTACTTAAGTCTTTCATAGCATATTTCGAAGAACGTTGCATTCGAGTCATTGAGTTCATCAAA
Organism: Rutidosis leptorrhynchoides; assembly: GCF_046630445.1. Classification (NCBI taxonomy): domain Eukaryota; kingdom Viridiplantae; phylum Streptophyta; class Magnoliopsida; order Asterales; family Asteraceae; genus Rutidosis; species Rutidosis leptorrhynchoides. Next base: position 174,790,730 of record NC_092342.1, on the reverse strand, counting down.
GATTATTATTAAATCAATTTATAGTTGGATAGTGGATATTATGAAATGATATGCATGCCTGTCAATTTTCGATGTAAAGAAAGATTGTCTTTTAAAAACGAATGCAATGTTTGTAAAATGTATCATATAGAGGTCAAATACCTCGCAATGTAATCAACTATTGTGAATCGTTTATAATGTATATGAACGGGTCCTTTCAATAAGTATATTAACAATCAGTTATATACATATAAACAAGACTACTAACTTAGGGATTTCGAAACGAGACATATATGTAACGATTATTGTTGTAACGACATTTAAATGTATATATATCATATTAAGATATATTAATATATCTTAATATCATGATAATATAATAATTTAACATCTCATTAGATATAATAAACAATGGGTTAACAACATTAATTGAGATCGTTAACTTAAAGGTTTCAAAACAACACTTACATGTAACGACTAACGATGACTTAACGACTCAGTTAAAATGTATATACATGTAGTGTATTTAGATGTATTAAAATACTTTTGGAAGACTTCAAGACATATATCAAAACACTCATACTTAACGAAAATGGTTATAGTTACTTTCACATTCTTTTCTTTCATCAAGAATTCTAGTCGTATTCTTACCCGTATTATACACAGCTTCAAAACGTACTTACTATGGGTATATACTAATAGGAACTAGCATGGGATTCCACTCTTGATTATGTCATGTATGACTAATCAATTTTAACTTCTACCATGAGCTAGTCAACTAACTAAAACTCCTTTTAACCCCACTCACCACTCACCAATTACCACTCATCATTCACTCCATTTCACTTCCAATTCTCTTTCTAATTCTCTCTCAACACACACACACACACACTATTATGAACGTATTTTTCCAGTAGTTAATCATCATCTTCATCAAAAATCACTTCAAGAATCAAGCTATAATCATCATAGGAAGAACACTTCAAGAACACTTCAAAAATCCCTTCAAGTTTACTAATTTACTTCTAAGCTTTCTAATCCATTCCGAGTAATCATCTAAGATCAAGAAACCTTTGTTATATACAGTAGGTTATCTTTCTTATTCAAGGTAATATTCATATTCAAACTTTGATTCAATTTCTATAACTATAAACTATCTTAATTCGAGTAAAAATCTTACTTGAACTTGTTTTTGTGTCATGATCCTACTTCAAGAACTTTCAAGCCATCCAAGATCCTTTGAAGCTAGATCATTTCTTGTCACTTCCAGTAGGTTTACCTACTAAACTTGAGGTAGTAATGATGTTTATAACATCATTCGATTCATATATATAAAACTATCTTATTCGAAGGTTTAAACTCGTAATCACTAGAACATAGTTTAGTTAATTCTAAACTTGTTCGCAAACAAAATTTAATCCTTCTAACTTGACTTTTAAAATTAACTAAACACATATTCTATATCTATATGATATGCTAACTTAATGATTTAAAACCTGGAAACACGAAAAACACCGTAAAACCGGATTTACGCCGTCGTAGTAACACCGCGGGCTGTTTTGGGTTAGTTAATTAAAAACTATGATAAACTTTGATTTAAAAGTTGTTATTCTGAGAAAATGATTTTTATTATGAACATGAAACTATATCCAAAAATTATGGTTAAACTCAAAGTGGAAGTATGTTTTCTAAAATGGTCATCTAGACGTCGTTCTTTCGACTAAAATGACTACCTTTACAAAAATGACTTGTAACTTATTTTTCCGACAATAAACCTATACTTTTTATGTTTAGATTCATAAAATAGAGTTCAATATAAAACCATAGCAATTTGATTCACTCAAAACGGATTTAAAATGAAGAAGTTATGGGTAAAACAAGATTGGATAATTTTTCTCATTTTAGCTACGTGAAAATTGGTAACAAATCTATTCCAACCATAACTTAATCAACTTGTATTGTATATTATGTAATCTTGAGATACCATAGACACGTATACAATATTTCGACCTATCATGTCGACACATCTATATATATTTCGGAACAACCATAGACACTCTATATGTGAATGTTGGAGTTAGCTATACAGGGTTGTGGTTGATTCCAAAATATATATAGTTTGAGTTGTGATCAATACTGAGATACGTATACACTGAGTCGTGGATTGATTCAAGATAATATTTATCAATTTATTTATGTACATCTAACTGTGGACAACTAGTTGTAGGTTACTAACGAGGACAGCTGACTTAATAAACTTAAAACATCAAAATATATTAAAAGTGTTGTAAATATATTTTGAACATACTTTGATATATATGTATATATTGTTATAGGTTCGTGAATCAACCAGTGGCCAAGTCTTACTTCCCGACGAAGTAAAAATCTGTGAAAGTGAGTTATAGTCCCACTTTTAAAATCTAATATTTTGGGATGAGAATACATGCAGGTTTTATAAATGATTTACAAAATAGACACAAGTACGTGAAACTACATTCTATGGTTGAATTATCGAAATCGAATATGCCCCTTTTTATTAAGTCTGGTAATCTAAGAATTAGGGAACAGACACCCTAATTGACGCGAATCCTAAAGATAGATCTATTGGGCCTAACAAACCCCATCCAAAGTACCGGATGCTTTAGTACTTCGAAATTTATATCATATCCGAAGGGTGTCCCGGAATGATGGGGATATTCTTATATATGCATCTTGTTAATGTCGGTTACCAGGTGTTCACCATATGAATGATTTTTATCTCTATGTATGGGATGTGTATTGAAATATGAAATCTTGTGGTCTATTGTTATGATTTGATATATATAGGTTAAACCTATAACTCACCAACATTTTTGTTGACGTTTAAAGCATGTTTATTCTCAGGTGAATATTAAGAGCTTCCGCTGTTGCATACTAAAATAAGGACAAGATTTGGAGTCCATGTTTGTATGATATTGTGTAAAAACTGCATTCAAGAAACTGATTTCGATGTAACATATTTGTATTGTAAACCATTATGTAATGGTCGTGTGTAAACAGGATATTTTAGATTATCATTATTTGATAATCTACGTAAAGCTTTTTAAACCTTTATTTATGAAATAAAGGTTATGGTTTGTTTTAAAAATGAATGCAGTCTTTGAAAAACGTCTCATATAGAGGTCAAAACCTCGCAACGAAATCAATTAATATGGAACGTTTTTAATCAATAAGAACGGGACATTTCATAAATGTCGTCCTATGTATTTTTACTACAAAATACAGTATGGTGTGTTCATTTGCTCCATTTTACTCTTTACATTTTTGGGACTGAGAATACATGCGCTACTTTTACAACTGCTTTATTAAATGCTTTTCAAATACATTTTAAACTGCGAATACATGAAATGCTTTTATAAATGTTTGACGAGATAGACACAAGCAAAACATTCCTTGAATGAATTATGTGGACGTGATAATTGCCACCATTGAATTATGTGGACGTGATAATTGCCACAATTGATATGAATATTTTTCCCCTGATTTTTATTGCTTGGTAACCTAAGAATTAGGGAACATCGTTAATTTTGAGAATTAGTGCACGCCTAATTGACGCGAATCCTAAAGGTAGCTACCGGGTTTAACACCCCCACCCAGAATGTTCACTAGACGGAAGGGCTAGTGGGCGTGGTATTTAATACTTCGAAGTTTATATGATTATTATATAGACGAGATGTTCTGTTTTGGGGATATTATTATGCGCCTTATATGTTAAGGTCAGTTATCAAGCCAAGCTATAAAAGCAATGAAAAGTGAATGTTATGTATCGAGAGAATGATTTTTATACACAGGTTATATGTATGTTATTTTTTGTGCACAAGATATGTGTACGGTTGCTAAGATTTATGAAAGATGATTTCGTACACGAGAAAGGTGTACTGTATTTAAAAGATATCGCATGTACATTACAAGTGGGTATAGGATTCGGGCCGATTTGTACCATGCATGATTTAAATCTTGTGGTCTATCAAAATGATGAATTTTATTATTTTATGATAAACTTATGAACTCACCAACCTTTTGGTTGACACTTGAAAGCATGTTTATTCTCAGGTATGAAAGAAACCTTCCGCTGTGCATTTGCTCATTTTAAAGACATTATTTTGAGTCGATCATCGCAATGGGACCAGATGTTGGTGACTTCGTCTAGATGAATTAGGATGGGGTATGACATATTGAACTTCATGCCAGTTACCGATTTAATTAAATTTTGGTTGTTGGTGAGTATTTTTAAATAGGATTATTTTGATTTAGATTAAACGAAAGCTGTTGGAATATGATACATCACAAAGCGAGCGGAAGCATTTACAAAACATTACAAAATCATACTATTTCAAGGATCCATGTACAAAACTTTTAGCAAACAAAACATAAATCTAACAATAGAAAGATAAGATTACAACGTTTGTGTCATAACCCTAGCTTTTTGACTTAGGATATCTAGTTTGACTTCTTTAAAAATTTCAATTTCCAACTTGATGAGTAAACTTAATGATTTATGTCTTGGTTTGTTTTAGAGTTGTGTAACTCTAAGGTCGTATTTAGGTATTACTTGTCTAATCATTGTATTTTGGATTTTTGCATATTGTCCTGAACCCTCGGCTTATTACCATGAACCTTAGATTTTTCTATACTTTATATATTATGACTTAATAAAACCAACCTTATTAATTAAATACTTAGATTTGAGACTCTTGACTTACTTCACTTGAATGTTATAAAATAAGTTAAGACTTTTCGACATTTAATCATTCTCGCACCTAGTCTTGATCACTTGTACTTAGTCATTACTTTCATTTAAACAAATCCATTCTATCTTGATTTAGAGCCAATATAAGTTTTCTATCTAAATCATGAACTTATCATTCAACACCTTAGATTACACATTTGTTAAACTACACCAGTACATGTACATTTAATTAACAAAGTGTCTTCCATAATCATCATCAAAACAGCCACCCTCATCATCATCAATATCATCATCATCACATGATCTAAACACATGATACCATCCTTAAAAAGCCATGCACACTTCCTAATTATCTTGCTAACTAGATTCTAAACATCATTGCATGGATTTCATGAGTCATAATATTCCTTTTGATGCCCATGTTACACGTCCCCCACCACCTCCTCACCATCATCACCTTCATGTGAAAGTAATTAATTAAACTAATCTTCCATACATACTTGTCTTACACACATGACATTACTTAATCTTTATGTCATGAAGATACTAAACATGTTTGCATGAGATTGCATGCAAGTTGGCTTGTCATCCTCCTCTTTTAATCTCCATGTGCCACGCCTACATATCCATCTCCATATAATCACTTGTTAAATCTTAAGTTCACTTATTACTCTTAAGTATTCATAAGCACTCTCTTAGTTACCGCCATTCTTTCTTCATTATTTATCTTCATCAACTCATACATCATCATTACTCAAAGTATAATCACCAAGAACACTTCTTTTATTACTTACTAAGTTACTTTCAAGAGTTATTAAGGTGTAAATGCTTGATCTAAAGTGTGTAAACACTTAATGATGATCACATGGCTAACCTTAATCTTGATTATGGATGAGTAACCTTAAGTTTCCTACATGTCCTATGTTTTAAAATGAACTCTAAACATGAATTTTGTTGACTAAAATACATAAAACAGTTTCATCAGGATTCTGTCCAAAACAGCCCTGAAATGTTCGTAGGTTAAAAAGTTACATAGACTCTGAATTTGAACCTAATAAATTAACCACATGTCCACATATATGTTGTAAGCTTCCTGTAAATTTTCCATGATTTTACCTAAAGTAAAAGGTATTTTTCATTTTTATTTACTCACTAAGTGTCTAGACTTTCTTGAATCTGACCTAAGTCTAGTGTGACTTGAATAAATCAAAAACTATATAGTTTATTAAGATATATCCTTCTATACTTAAAAGGGTACTAATAGAGGAACAAAACAAGACTTGATTCACTAAAATCCATGTAGTAGTTTAGGAGAAAAGGCTATATAGATTTAATAAAGAAAACTGTTGTAGTATGTTTTGGGTCTAAAGTATGGTCTTGAAAAACTGACCAAATGAATAGTTGGAAGTTAATCCTTTTTACCACGTGTTATTTATCTTTTTAGTGTTTTGTAAAAGCCACAAGTCAAACAAAGGTGATTTACTAATTATAAGTATGCATGGAATCTTATAGTATAAATCTGGACAGAATTGCACACTTGTAGGAAATCATAAATTTGACCAATTTATAATTTGAATCCAAAAGATAACCTTATATGGTTGGATTAGGGACTCAATAACCTTTCCAGATGTGGTAATATCACCTTAAATGGATATCTAGATTGGTAGAAACACATAATATAATGTGAAGGTAAAACTGGACAGATTTGCTGAAACTTAAAACTACGAATTATATAATGTTTCTAATCAAAAATTGAAATGGACATGTAAGAATACTTGGGGACTGATCTTAGACTCATTATAAATACTATATGGGATAGTATGACCTCTGACCTCATAATATTCATTAGGTCTCAAGCCCGGATCACCGCACACTATTTAAACTGACTACCGTGTATACCTTACACCGCATCAAGTGAGTTCGTAGTCCCATTTTTAATCAATCTTTTATACTTTTGGGATGAGATAATACTTGTTTACTATTTTACATATTGGAATCAAGTACTTAAAACTATATTCTATGTTGAGTAACAAAGGTCAATTTATAAATCCCGATTTTGATATCGTTAATTACCGGTTTGGTAAACGCGAATATTATGAATAGATCTATTTGAGGATGACTCCTCACATCAGGATAGGCCTAATAGGCTATCGGACGCATAACCTTCGACCACTTGCACTTAGACCTTAAGTGACGCTTGTTTTCGGGTACTTTTACGTTAAATCTTAAGTTCACTTATTACTCTTAAGTATTCATAAGCACTCTCTTAGTTGCAGCCATTCTTTCTTCATTATTCATCTTCATCAACTCATACATCATCATTACTCAAGGTATAATCACCAAGAACACTTCTTTTATTACTTGTTAAGTTACTTTCAAGAGTTATTAAGGTGTAAATGCTTGATCTAAAGTGTGTAAACACTTAATGATGATCACATGGCTAACCTTAATCTTGATTATGGATGAGAAACCTTAAGTTTCCTACATGTCGTATGTTTTAAAATGAACATTAAACATGAATTTTGTTGACTAAAATACATAAAACAGTTTCATCAGGATTCTGTCCAAAACAGCCCTGAAATGTTCGTAGGTTAAAAAGTTACTTAGACTCTGAATTTGAACCTAATAAATTAACCACATGTCCACATATATGTTGTAAGCTTCCTGTAAATTTTCCATGATTTTACCTAAAGTAAAAGGTATTTTTCATTTTTATTTACTCACTAAGTGTCTAGACTTTCTTGAATCTGACCTAAGTCTAGTGTGACTTGAATAAATCAAAAACTATATAGTTTACTAAGATATATCCTTCTATACTTAAAAGGGTACTAATATAGGAACAAAACAAGACTTGATTCACTAAAATCCATATAGTAGTTTAGGAGAAAAGGCTATATAGATTTAATAAAGAAAACTGTTGTAGTCTGATTTTGGTCTAAAGTATGGTCTTGAAACACTAACCAAATGAATAGCTGGAAGTTAATCCTTTTTACCACGTGTTATTTTATATCTTTTTAGTGTTTTGTAAAAGCCACAAGTCAAAAAAAGGTGATTTACTAATTATAAGTATGCATGGAAGCTTATAGTATAAATCTGGACAGAATTGCACACTTGTAGCAAATCATAAATTTGACTAATTTATACTTTGAATCCAGAAGCTAACCTTACATGGTTGGATTAGGGACTCAATAACCTTTCCAGAGGTGGTAATCTCACCTTAAATGGATATCTAGATTGGTAGAAACACATAATATAATGTGAAGGTAAAACTGGACAGATTTGCTGAAACTTAAAACTACGAATTATATAATGTTTCCAATCAAAAATTGAAATGGACATGTAAGAATACTTGGGGACTGATATTAGACTCATTCTAAATACTATATGGGATAGTATGACCTCTGACCTCATAATATTCATTAGGTCTCAAGCCCGGATCACCGCACACTATTTAAACCGACTACCGTGTATACCTTACACCGCATCAAGTGAGTTCGTAGTCCCATTTTTAATCAATATTTTATACTTTTGCGATGAGATAATACTTTTTTACTATTGAACATATTGGAATCAAGTACTTACAACTATATTCTATGTTGAGTAACAAAGGTCAATTTATAAATCCCGATTTTGATATCGTTAATTACCGGTTTGGTAAACGCGAATATTATGAAAAGATCTATTTGAGGATGACTCCTCACATCAGGATAGGCCTAATAGGCTATCGGATGCATAACCTTCGACCACTTGCACTTAGACCTTAAGTGACACTTGTTTTCAGGTACTTTTACGTTAACGTTCGATATCGAAAGCTTATGAACTAGAATAACTTTTCAACTGTTTTGTACATGAAATCTTGATGCCCATTAAATATGTATTGTAACTAAACCTATGAACTCACCAATATTTATATTGACGTTTTAAGTATTTATCTCAGGTACTTAGCGTTTGGAGCATTTTCAGGTCGGGCATCGTGGAAGTTTAAAAATGTCTTTTGTTAAATATAGTATTGATAGGCTAGATTATGATATATTGGTATTTGTACTACGTCTGTACTTTTATTTTGCAACCACGATGTACCAAATCTAAAAACAGAGACCGTGATGTAATAATATTTGTGTTTCCGCTGCTACGTTGACTATAACCTGGGACACTATGTTAAAGTTCACCCCACGTCTTGGGAAATCGAGACGGGGGTCGTGACAGACATGGTATCAGAGCCTGGGTTATAGGGAATGTGGACGACATTAGTGTGTCTAGACCTGACCAACTAGGATTGCATTAGTGTGTCCCACCTATAACCGAGTCAAAAATTTTCGGTCTCTACTATTTTTCGAGTCATATATTATTAATTTTATTCGTCGGAAATTCTATAGGCTAACCTTTATATGTTGTGTATGTTAAGATGGCCTCGTCTAGCTTCACGGGCTCTACAGGATCCAACTCTACCATACCTATAGAGATTAATCCGGACAACGACTCTGACATGAATGAGTTCGCAGCGTACCAACCATTCTGGCAACGATGGATGTGGGTTCGTGACCTTTTAGGTAGATGGAATCATCAAGAGTGAAACCCGTACCATGAACGTAATGTACCTCCGACCATTAATGGAAGGGACGGATTAATGGGTCAATCACAACAGGTCACGATTTACACTTTGTTAGCTAGAATTTTTAGGCATGAGGGACGTATTGAACAACTTCAAGGAACTGTTGACTATTTGTATGTCCAAGAGAATCAGTATGGTAATTATTCTTGTTTTAATGAAATCGAGGGTGTTCAGTGTACGCAACAGGAGGAGATCGAGTTGTTGAAGTACCGTGTGGATGACTTGTCAGCAAGGAATCAAGAACTTGTAACAAAAGTAGCGAGTTTGGAAACCCAGCTGCACGAGATGGTTATGGTGGTTAACACCATTGTGCCACTTTAGATCTACCGTTAGTAACTAGGAGTGTTAATTTTCTTACCTACACTCTTAATAGTATGCATGTATAACGGGTATGATAGGAAAGGTAGCTTGTGTGTGCTAGGATCAGTAATCGGTTGTGTTAGGATCAATTATCAGATATGCCATATAGTGTGATAATAGTTTATGTACATTATGTGTGTGAACTAACGGGTAGGTGAATACCCAAATTTTGTAATGATTAAAAGTTTTAATCGACTTTTATCTATTATGAGTATTTAGTTCATTTTCATAACACTTGTATGATGTACATTTACCACTATGCTATTCTTATCTCCAGAGGAATGAGTGCCACTCAGAATGAGGAAATGGTAGCTCAAAGAGTAGCTGAAGCCCTTTCTAATGCTGAAGCTGGGCGTGCAGCAAATGCCGCGAATGGAAGGAGACTCGAAGTGGAAAATGTCCAGTAGAAATGCAATTACAAGGCATTTTTGGGTTGCAAGCCCCAGAGTTTTTCAGGAACAGAAGGACCCGTAGGGTTAATAAGGTGGCTTGAAAAAAAAGAATCGGTATTTAGAAATTACTGAGTATGCAGACAATGATCGAATGAAGTTCGCATCATGTACTCTCTTAGATGGAGCCTTAACTTGGTGGAATTCCTTTTTCCAAATCAAAGGGCATTGATGAAGCATATGCTACCACTTGGGAGGAATTTAAGAAGATAATGATCGATGAGTATTATCCATGGAATGAAATTCAAAGGCTAGAAACCGAGTTGTGGAACTTAAAACTTGAAGGAACTGATATCGTAAGATATACTAATAGATTCCTGGAATTAGCATTAATGTGCCCAACTATGGTTACCCCTGAATATAAGAAAGTTGAGAGGTATATTTGGGGTTTGTCAGAAGACATTCGAGGGAATGTTCTATCATCAAAGCCAGAGACGATTCAGAGTGCAATCTGTATGGCACATGATTTGTGACGCAAGTAGTGCGATGTTAGCCAATCAATGTCAAAATGGATGTGAAGATCATGACTGAGAAGCTTGAGTGGAACGGGAATCAAGAATTAAATTCCAAGAAGCAAGGAAACAACAATTTGGGGGTTCGAGGAATGGTTATGAAGGGAAGAAACCATATTTGCAATAGATGTACGCGACATCATTTTGGTACGTGTACTGTAGTCTGCCAGCGATGTAAGAAGCAAGGGTATCTCGCGAAGGATTGTAGATTTCATTTGTTAGGAAATGATAATAATGAAAAGGGGAAACAGATTGGTTGCTTCAATTGTGGGCAAGCAGGGCATTTCAAGAAAGAATGTCCTAAGGCGAAGAAGGGAGAAGTGGCTAAGGGTCGAGCTTTTCAGATCTCCACTAAAGAAGCTCGTGAGGACCCAGAGTTAGTCACGGGTACGTTCCTTCTCGATAATCGTTTAGCATCTATTTTACTCGATACCGGTGCTGATAAAAGTTTTATAGCCAAAGATTTTAGTGTTGCAATCAATAGGCCTTTAACCGCCTTAGACATTAGATATGCTATAGAATTGGGAAACGGTAAGTTAATAAAAGCAGATAAGATTATGAGAGGTTGTGTTTTGAATCTGTCAAACAATCTGTTTGAAGTTGATTTAATGCCCTTACAGTTAGGAAGGTTCGATGCTGTCATTAGTATGGGTTGGTTGTCCAAGAATTGTGCGAACATTAATTGTAAGGAAAAGTCTATCCGTATACCTCTCGAGAGTGGTGAGGTATTAATGATCCAAGGAGATAGAGTTAAGACGAATCTCAATATCATTTCTTGCATGGAAGCTAGAACATATCTAATGAAGGGATATCTAGCTATTCTCGCACATTTAAATGAACTTAAAACCAAAGAAATTTGGTTAGAAGACGTTCCAATTGTCCGAGATTTTCCCACAAGTATTCCCAGAAAGATTTGCCAGGTCTACCTCCTTATAGGCAAGTCGAATTTCAGATTGATTTAGTTCCAGGAGCCGCACCATTTGAGGCCCTGTACGGAAGAAAGTGTAGATCACCACTATGTTGGAGTGAGGTTGGTGATACACAATTTACATGCCCAGAGGTCATACATGAAACAACCGAAAAGATCTTTCAGATCAAAGAAAGGTTGAAGACTCCAAGAAGTAGACAAAAGAGCTATGCAGATATTCGAAGAAAACCCTTGGAATTTCAAGAGGGCGATAAAGTCATGCTAAAAGTATCTCGATGGAAGGGAGTAATACGAATTAGGAAGCGAGGAAAACTAAGCCAGAGATATGTAGGACCTATTGTGATTACTAAGAAAATTGGTCCAGTTGTATATAAATTAAAACTACCACCGGAACTTAGTGGTATTCATAATGCATTTCATGTTTCGAACTTGAAGAAGTGTTTAACAGATGAGAATTTAGCAATTCCTTTAGAGGAACTAAGTATCGATGACAAATTGCATTTTGTCAAGGAACCAATAGAAGTGATGGATCGTGAAGTGAAAATGTTGAAGCATAGTAGGATTCCGATTGTTAAAGTCCGTTGGAATGCACATAGAGGTCCAGAGTTCACGTGAGGACTGTATAAGGCAGAAATATCCACATCTATTCGATAATCGAAGTACTTCTTAAATTTCAAGGACGAAATTTTTCTTAACGGGTAGGTAATGTCATAACCCTAGCTTTTTTACTTAGGATATCTAGTTTGACTTCTTTAAAAATTTCAATTTCCGACTTGACTAGTAAACTTAATGATTTATGTCTTGGTTTGTTTTAGAGTTGTGTAACTCTAAGGTCGTATTTAGGTATTACTTGTCTAATCATTGTATTTTGGATTTTTGCATATTGTCCTGAACCCTCGGCTTATTACCATGAACCTTAGATTTTTCTATACTTTATATATTATGACTTAATAAAACCAACCTTATTAATTAAATACTTAGATTTGAGACTCTTGACTTACTTCACTTGAATGTTATAAAATAAGTTAAGACTTTTCGACATTTAATCATTCTCGCACCTAGTCTTGATCACTTGTACTTAGTCATTACTTTCATTTAAACAAATCCATTCTATCTTGATTTAGAGCCAATATAAGTTTACTATCTAAATCATGAACTTATCATTCAACACCTTAGATTACACATTTGTTAAACTACACTAGTACATGTACATTTAATTAACAAAGTGTCTTCCATAATCATCATCAAAACAGCCACCCTCATCATCATCAATATCATCATCATCACATGATCTAAACACATGATACCATCCTTAAAAAGCCATGCACACTTCCTAATTATCTTGCTAACTAGATTCTAAACATCATTGCATGGATTTCATGAGTCATAATATTCCTTTTGATGCCCATGTTACACGTCCCCCACCACCTCCTCACCATCATCACCTTCATGTGAAAGTAATTAATTAAACTAATCTTCCATACATACTTGTCTTACACACATGACATTACTTAATCTTTATGTCATGAAGATACTAAACATGTTTGCATGAGATTGCATGCAAGTTGGCTTGTCATCCTCCTCTTTTAATCTCCATGTGCCACGCTTACATATCCATCTCCATATAATCACTTGTTAAATCTTAAGTTCACTTATTACTCTTAAGTATTCATAAGCACTCTCTTAGTTACCGCCATTCTTTCTTCATTATTTATCTTCATCAACTCATACATCATCATTACTCAAAGTATAATCACCAAGAACACTTCTTTTATTACTTACTAAGTTACTTTCAAGAGTTATTAAGGTGTAAATGCTTGATCTAAAGTGTGTAAACACTTAATGATGATCACATGGCTAACCTTAATCTTGATTTTGGATGAGTAACCTTAAGTTTCCTACATGTCCTATGTTTTAAAATGAACTCTAAACATGAATTTTGTTGACTAAAATACATAAAACAGTTTCATCAGGATTCTGTCCAAAACAGCCCTGAAATGTTCGTAGGTTAAAAAGTTACATAGACTCTGAATTTGAACCTAATAAATTAACCACATGTCCACATATATGTTGTAAGCTTCCTGTAAATTTTCCATGATTTTACCTAAAGTAAAAGGTATTTTTCATTTTTATTTACTCACTAAGTGTCTAGACTTTCTTGAATCTGACCTAAGTCTAGTGTGACTTGAATAAATCAAAAACTATATAGTTTATTAAGATATATCCTTCTATACTTAAAAGGGTACTAATAGAGGAACAAAACAAGACTTGATTCACTAAAATCCATGTAGTAGTTTAGGAGAAAAGGCTATATAGATTTAATAAAGAAAACTGCTGTAGTATGTTTTGGGTCTAAAGTATGGTCTTGAAAAACTGACCAAATGAATAGTTGGAAGTTAATCCTTTTTACCACGTGTTATTTATCTTTTTAGTGTTTTGTAAAAGCCACAAGTCAAACAAAGGTGATTTACTAATTATAAGTATGCATGGAATCTTATAGTATAAATCTGGACAGAATTGCACACTTGTAGGAAATCATAAATTTGACCAATTTATACTTTGAATCCAAAAGATAACCTTATATGGTTGGATTAGGGACTCAATAACCTTTCCAGATGTGGTAATATCACCTTAAATGGATATCTAGATTGGTAGAAACACATAATATAATGTGAAGGTAAAACTGGACAGATTTGCTGAAACTTAAAACTACGAATTATATAATGTTTCTAATCAAAAATTGAAATGGACATGTAAGAATACTTGGGGACTGATCTTAGACTCATTATAAATACTATATGGGATAGTATGACCTCTGACCTCATAATATTCATTAGGTCTCAAGCCCGGATCACCGCACACTATTTAAACCGACTACCGTGTATACCTTACACCGCATCAAGTGAGTTCGTAGTCCCATTTTTAATCAATCTTTTATACTTTTGGGATGAGATAATACTTGTTTACTATTTTACATATTGGAATCAAGTACTTAAAACTATATTCTATGTTGATTAACAAAGGACAATTTATAAATCCCGATTTTGATATCGTTAATTACCGATTTGGTAAACGCGAATATTATGAATAGATCTATTTGAGGATGACTCCTCACATCAGGATAGGCCTAATAGGCTATCGGACGCATAACCTTCGACCACTTGCACTTAGACCTTAAGTGACGCTTGTTTTCGGGTACTCTTACGTTAACGTTCGATATCGAAAGCTCATGAACTAGAATAACTTTTCAACTGTTTTGTACATGAAATCTTGATGTCCATTAAATATGCATTGTAACTAAACCTATGAACTCACCAATATTTATATTGACGTTTTAAGTATTTATCTCAGGTACTTAGCTTTTGGAGCATTTTCAGGTCGGGCATCGTGGAAGTTTAAAAATGTCTTTTGTTAAATCTAGTATTGATAGGCAAGATTATGATATATTGGTATTTGTACTACGTCTGTACTTGTATTTTGCAACCACGATGTACCAAAACTAAAAACAGAGACCGTGATGTAATAATATTTTTGTTTCCGCTGCTACGTTGACTATAACCTGGGACACTATGTTAAAGTTCACACCACGTCTTGGGAAATCGAGATGGGGGTCGTGACAGTTTGTAGTCTTTGAAGATTGTTATGGAGAATCCAAAGAAGAGTTCCTCTAAACGGTAGACACCCTAAGTTTCAACCTTGCCCGATCTACATCTTTTACTTAACGAATGCTTTCTTCTTCCTTCAAAGATCACCGAAAATCCCCTTTGAACACTTGTATTTTCGGTTCTTATATGAGAGGAAAAATGGAAGAGTTTGAGAGTAGATAAGGTGGAATGCACACTTTACTAGTTGCATGTATGAGTTAAATAAAAAGCAAGTATGCTTTTATTTTTCCCATGTGAGGTGGAGTGTAAGATTGGTTAAAACCAAAGGTGTCTAGATACAATGTATCTTGCTTACTTACACTTTATTTAATTTACTAGTTAACAATTTTAACTAATTAATTAAACAAATCTCAGACTTATAAATTTATTAAACCATTAACAAATGATTAATAAATTAATTATCGATTAGAAGGTAGATCGAACAATTTACGATTGGCCTTTGTGTATGACCGAATAGGATAAATGGACTTTATATTATTTAATGTCATGGGAATACCTTAGGAATATATGTACCACGATCAAACTATTAGCCAACCTGATATCGGCTAAAAAGTCACGTTTTCACCCTGGTATTAAGGTCCAAAAACAAGAAAGATACGAACTTTATCGGCAAAATACCCACTTCATCGGTTAGAATTGAAGAACAAGTAATTACGAAGATGACGCAAAAAGAATCAAGAGAATCGGAGCTAAAACGAAGATTCTAGAGCGAAAACGGTGAAAGACAAGAAATCAAGTTACGATCCAGGGAATCAGCAGGCCAAATGGCTTACTAAACGGCCTGCCAATGTGAAAAATGGCCTGCCAAACGACTAGATCAAACGACCTCACCAAACGGGCTGCCTCAGCAAACGAGCTGGCTAAACGGCCTGCCAAATGGCCTGCCAGCAGTTTGCAGGCAAAAATCAAGCTTATTTAAAGGGCACTTGTCATTCCTTTTCAACACACACTTCAATTCACTTATTTCTCTCTTTTGTACAATATTAGTCATACTTTCAAGGTCTTCAACTCCGTGCGGGAAACCTATTACCCGGAGAAAAACGCCGAAGATTGTATTAGGAGCGGTCTGGAGTCTTGAAGTTGTCACTTTTGTATTCAGAACTCGTTTAACCTACTGGTAATTCTATCCCTTGTATTTTTATAATGTCTTCCATTATTATGCTTTGCGATATTGTTGCCATGATTAGCGAGTAGTTATCTTTAGTGTATGTTATGACGTAATCAGTTATAATGCCGAAATTATATTATGGCTTGTGTATTTTGTCAAAATGCTTTCCGATTATGCTTTGAACTCAATCGCCTTTCCAACTAATAGAACGTAGTTATTGGCTCTGTTATTCGGAAGTCGCGAACCCCGATTTAAAGTACACTATCTGTGTCACCCCTTGGTAAGAGAAGTCTATCGGATACAACGTGAGTTTGACTGAGGCACACCGATTGTAGTAAGTCCACCGAGCCTTAGATTCCGACTGAGGACTCTTTCGTAGTGAAACATCTGACTAGACCCCTAGTACATTGTCGGTCCTAGACCATGCTAGTGTAGTCACCAAGCATATAAACTTCGTACATGCACGCTGAAGCACAACGGTTGTTGTATGCTGTACCTCTGCTAAGTAAGGCCATGGAACACGGTTAGTGTTGACTAGTACACTTCACCATAACGCGTTCTCAAGCATTGCACCCCGCTTGAGGGATTCTTAGATAATTAAGGAACTGTTTGTTCGAACACATAAATGATTGGACCGTTAGGATAACCGAACGTTTCCTAGAAGTTAGCTTGACTTGGCCATGGTGTTCTTTATGGTTAAACTCTTTTAAGGGCCTAACTATCTTCTAAACCAATCATTAACGAAAGCATTGCGACCCATCACGTCTCTCAGATTTGGAAAACCATGTATTCTATTATGCTTAAGAAAGTTTAGACCATTTCGGAATGTTAATACGTCACCCAATCGAGTCGCTCAATTGGATGAGCCCTCTGAACGTGTATGCCTGTAGTCAGACTGCACGGGCGTCGGGGGTAAGGGATGTTGCTGTCTATTCAGAATCTTCAAGCCTATCGCATTACCTAGTGACATGTCTTATGACAGGAGCGTTTAGGACTAGTGTAGTAAATACAGGGTCACTGCCTATCCATGAGCCAGCATTCCATAATACCAGGCAATGTAACTGATGAAATCATAGCATGCACTTGTTTTAGCCTTATCTGAATTACAAATTTTATCGTATTTACTTTACTTTAATCTAGAAAACCCAAAATTAGGTAATCACCAACTACTCCTGCACTTTATAATTATCTTAAGTTTTAGATATAGGTTCGATTCTACTGATATCTCAAAAATACGACTCTAGGTCATACTTCCCTTACTCATAATAAGGAGTAGTACGATTTAGACCCCGCTAAATATAAACTTAAAACAAGTGTCCCCCCTCTTGGTGGCCGGCCCTGACGCGCCGCGACCTAACGCCATCGCGCGAAATAAAACCGTCCGTTTCGGTCATATCAAGAGGGAGACAAGTTTTTGGCGCCGCTGCCGGGGAACTGGTATCAAACAATACTGCTCTTTATCAAACTCATTCACAAACATTTAAGTGGTGTCTAAGAAAGACAATTATACACGGACTTGGTTGTTGGATTTTCCGAACAGTCTCCAATTATATTAGAACCAAAAGGATCCTGCCTCTCCGTAGTCGGCCTGGCCACTTGGTTTGTTGAATAGTTCGTGCGAAGCTCTGTTATCAAAATACCAGGGAATCAGTAGCAAGAACCAAAAACATATCTATAATTAGGGTAATTAGAATACCTTAGCCTAGAATAAGACTACCTTAGACTATAATTAGAATACCTTAGATTACTTTAGATTAGCTTACCTTAGATTAAATTAGGAACTTAGTTTATCTGTATAAAAATTGAAACAACAAAAAGAGGCATACCCAGTGTATGACCCAAACCCGATCTAGACCAGGGCCGTTGTTATTCGTACCTAATCCAGACGCCATAATCTCTAAAGCATGCAAGGAAGCATGAATCAGAAATCGAATGGCATTACAATTTACTTTAGCAGAAAACACTAAACCCTCAATTGAAGGTCGAGGAGGACCGATCAGATTTCCAGAGATTCAAGGACACTCGTTCGAGTTAACACATCACATCATCCAGCTCATTCAGAACAGCTGTCAGTTTCATGGATTACCAAATGACGATCCTAATTCTCACATTGATAAATTTATATCTCTTTAGAACTCCTACAAGCAGCCAGGGATAGGACAAGATATAGTCCGACTATACTTGTTCCCCTATTCTCTCACTCATCATACTCAAACCTGGTTCGAAGCACTGAAAAAAGATTCCATCACGTCATGGACGGAGATGGCTACTAAATTCCTAACCAAATATTTCCCTCCTTCTAAACAAACCAAGCTGAAGAATGACATCATTAACTTCAAACAAAGTTATGATGAATCTCTTTACACTGCATGGGAGCGATTCAAAACCCTGCTGAAGAAATGCCCTAATCACCAGCTAGAACGGTCAGCCTAAATCTGTACCTTCTACAATGGTCTTACGGTAAATCATAGGACAATGATCGATGCAGCAGCTCAAGGGAATTTGATGAACCAAACCGCAGACAAAGCATGGGAGTTGCTCGAGAACATGACAATGCATCATCATGACTGGAACAGTGGTGAAACAACTTCATCATCTGCCCCACTCTCTACACTCAACAATCAAACGGAGGCCATCAAATCTCTCACGGATAAGATGGAATCTCTTGCTAAACAACTCGGAGAATTGAAGACGCAGCCGCGGCAGGTCAACTAAGCTCAGGCTTGTGTAAATTGTACCAACCCGCAACCGACTGAAGAATATCAAGTGGAGTATGAAAACCCCAACGGTTCGGTCTGTTACATTCAATACCCAGCTCGTCCACCAAATCCCGAATTCAATCAACAACCTAGGGTTAATAAATTTCAGCGAAGCAATCAACCTCTTCGCTATCGCTATCCATCTTACCCAGCCCAACAATCTCAATTGACCTACGATCAACCACTTCCACTCACTGGTACCCCGGTTGAGAAAAATTCCCCTACCACCCAGATTACGAAAGCAACTAACCCCACTCTCGGAGCTGATGATCAGTTGACTTAGTTCATTCAAGGACAATAATAGCTAAATCAGAGAACTGCAACCAGGCAAGATCAGACAGAGATACTAATGAGAAACTAATTGGCTCTGCTTAAAAGCCTGGAAAGGCAGCTCGAACAGTTATCACAACGCCTTAAAACCCGACCACATGGAAGATTGCCAAGTAATTCTATCCAAAATCCCCACATAGGAGAAGTAAAACAAATGGATTCCGTATTCCCAGAGGAAGAACCATGGAGAAGGTCAGCCAGGCTTAAGAACAAATCAACATATACTCAGAAGCTGACACCGAAAACTCCAGTTCGTGTACCCTATCCTGGAAGGCTACAAGAAGAACCATCCAAGCTTGATTCCTTCAAACTTGATGGAAGATTCCTGGACACTATGTCCAAAGTCCCCAACCAGAAGATCTATCCGAAGGCTTCTCTCTACAAAAGGAGAGGATACCAGACTCTAACAAAATTCCACTGAGTGAAGAATGCTCTGCATTACTCAGGAACTCTCTACCACAGAAGCTAGGAGATACGGACCGATTCATTTTTCCGTGTTCAATCTACCAATCTGGAACCATTCATGCGCTAGTAGATTTAGGAGCAAGTATCAACCTAATCCCCTACTCTCTCTACAAGAGATTAGAGTTTGGAGACTAGTCACCAACCAAAATGACAATCCAACTTTCCGATCACACAATTCGATATCCTAAGGGCATAGTTGAGAATGTCTTGGTGAAAGTCGACAAATTCTTGTATCCTACAGATTTCGTAGTAATGGATATCAAGGAAGACCTACACACACCAATAGTGTTAGGAAGACCTTTCATGAATACGGCTAGGACTGTCATTGATGTGTACAATCAAACCTTGATCTTACGATCACACGGGGAGAGCGTTACCTTCAAAATTGACCGATTAATTGATCTTTCTGGACAGGCAGAGATGTTTGCTATTTCCACCAGACGGATCACTTTCGATGACGAGTCTTCACCACCAACCGATGATATCGAGATGGGTGTCGAATCACAGTCTGTAGACGACCCAGAAATGGAAGAAGAGGATCCCAGCGAAGAAATAGAGGAAGAGGAGGAGTCTGAAGAGGAAGAGGAAATGGAAGACGTAAAAGAAACTGCGACACTACCCGCTCCAAGCATTGAGCGTCATGAGGAAATAATGAGGCTTGAGATGGCAGATCACAGTGTAATCATTCGCTTCAAGAAGAAGACCGACAAGGCTGAGGTCAAGGATATAGAAATTGATCCTGCAAGTATCAAACTGAAGAATTAGAATACTGAAAAAACCCGTTCATCAGGCGCATCCTCAGAAGAACAATACACCGATGATGACGAGGTAGAGCAACATGAAGACATTCTGAATAACTCACACTCTCCAACGGAACCAGATCAAAGGGAGCTGGACTCTTCTTCAGATCGGATTCCAATTATATCTACACACGCAAACATGATAACTTTCATCAATGATACCGATGAATTTGAAGATATTCTCAAAGCCATCCGAAAATCAACCATTGATTTTTCGCTACGCTTAACAGAACGAATTATGGCTATCCTAGAAGAACACAACCTCTATCTCCGAAGAGAAGACAATGATGTTGAAATCCTAGAAGAACGCATTCAAGACTTTATCAATTCTCTTCATGATCATATCTACCAAGAAGAAAGGCAACGAGAGCACAATTCAGTGGTTCGCACTATTCTTGAGACAAGATTCTATCGAGATCAGAAGATCATTTACTCTAAGGTCTACAGCGCCATAGCAGGATCTGCACTTCCGTTCCCACGAAACCAATGAGCACTACTGACTCTCATCTGAAAGTATATGGATCTTTCCACCGGACGCCCGACTTATCACTCTGATTTGCAAATGATCGAGGACATTCACAGTTTTTTCGCTCTCTTGGAAAAGGGATAATTTCGAAAGCACACCAGACAGACTAGTGATTTATGTAACAATTGATCACCATGCTGATCTGATTATCAAAGAGTTATGAGATGCTGTTACTGAGGAAGTAAGGCGAAACAGTCCGTTCTCTCATCTTGAACCAGATTGAGTCAACATTGCCACCTATGTTACGAAGCAGATATCACGTATCTTCCACGAATCCATAGATCCTAGTTTCATATTTAAAGCTGGATGTCGGGAGATATACTCAAAGGCGGTGACATTAATTCTCGGATTAGGATTGTTGTTCACTTCTTTTCAGCTTCATCTTTTAACAAATCTGTGCAAAGCTACAGACTCTTACTGTGGAGATCACCATTTCAAAGACTTTGAGATTTTAAAGATACAGTTTCTAACATTGTTTGAAGACCTCCGAAATGAGCATCCTGATGTGTGCGAGGTGGGGTAGGAAATATACTATTATTTTTATTACAAAATACGATACAAATTACATAAGTTTTATTTATTTATTTATGGAATATACCTAAACCTTGCTACAACACTTATAGGCAGTGTACCTAATCGTAGAGTAGTGTAGTTTTTAGTAAGTCCGGTTCGTTCCACAGGGAGCAAGTGATACGTACTATATTTTTAACAACTATATTTATATAATATATATATATATATATACATAAGTAGTAATAATATTATATAAAAGGGGGGTTTTACCGTTTAATGACCGGTTTGTCGATTTTAAATAAAGCGTAAAAATAAATGACGATAATATAAATGACAAAATTTAAATTGTGATAAAGTAAATTGCAGTAACTAAAATGACAGTAAATAAAGGTACGGTGAAATATGAAATAAAAGTATTATGCTTATTTAAACTTCTGTAATCATGATGTTTGACGTTTTGATTTTAATTAATTGTTACCCGGGTTAATTGTCCTTTGTCATGGATTATTTGATACCTATCTGGTTTTTGTCCATAATAGTCCATCGGTCATAATTATAAAATGCTCGTCAAATTAACCTTATTCCCGAAGTCAAATATTCTAACTAATTAGGGATTCGAACTGTAACAAGGTTTTAATACTTTGTTAATAATTACACAGGTTATCGACTGTGTGTAATCCAATGTTTTAATACTTTGTTAATAATTACACCAATTATCGTTGTATGTAATTCACCCCTGTTTTAATGAGATATGAATATTAATTTACCCACTTGATCAGAATGAATAATCAATTACCCAACTCGAATAATTAAATAAATGATCGTAAAAGATGTCGTATAAACGTCACTAAATAGAACATACATAATCATTTTAATAATTATTAGATTAACTAATTTGAAGATAGGTTCGACAGATTCTAATGAGTTGTCATTCGATTAGACAATACCTCCTATCTATTAATAGTCAATAGTCCATTGTCCACAAGTGTCGGTCTTTTGTCCAAACCTTAATTATGGTACAAAATCTAATAACCCAATCTTAATTTTTAGTCCAACATCACGATTACTTCGGCTCAAATAAGCATAATAATAACTTAGTTATGAGACATTAATTTAAAAAGGAAGAACATAGCTTATAGTGGTATTTAATCACATAGCGTTACACGGACAGAGTTCCGACTTTAAAACCCGTAAAACATTTCTTACATTAACCCAACTAAACCATAATTTATATTTAATCTTAATTATAATTAAATTTATAATTATAAATATATATTACATAGAGAGAAAGAGAAATTGAAAAAGGTGTGTATATTTCGTGCAAAATTCATCGCCTTTTATAGCACTTGGCCAGATTCTGATGCCCATGCGATCGCATGGATTTTGTGCCTTCTGGCCATGCGATCGCATGGCCCTCTGATCCAGCTCACATGCTTTTGTTTTCTAGTTTGCCGACGATTTTTAATATATAATATAATATATATATATATATATATATATATATATATATATATATATATATATATATATATATATATATATATATATATATATATATATATATATATATATATATATATATATATATATTTTAAGAATTATTTATATATTATATTATATTTATGTGCATAGTTGACTTGTAATTTTAGCTCCGTTGTGTCGCGCGTTGATAGTTGGTTCATGTCTCGGTTCCGGATTTTCGAACGTCCTTGCGTACAATTTAATATCTTGTATTTTGAAATGTCCCATTCTTATTGATTAAAAACGTTCCATATTAATTGATTTCATTGCGAGGTTTTGACCTCTATATCAGACGTTTTTCAAAGACTGCATTCATTTTAAACCAAACCATAACCTTTATTTCATCAATAAAGGTTTAAAAAGCTTTACGTAGATTATCAAATAATGATAATCTAAAATATCCTTTTTACACACGACCATTACATAATGGTTTACAATACAAATATGTTACAACAAAATAAGTTTCTTGAATGCAGTTTTTACACAATATCATACAAGCATTGACTCCAAATCTCGTCCTTATTTAAGTATGCGACAGCGGAAGCTCTTAATAATCACCTGAGAATAAACATGCTTAAAACGTCAACAAAAATGTTGGTGAGTTATAGGTTTAACCTATATATATCAAATCGTAACAATAGACCACAAGATTTCATATTTCAATACACATCCCATACATAGAGATAAAAATCATTCATATGGTGAACACCTGGTAACCGACATTAACAAGATGCATATATATAAGAATATCCCCATCATTCCGGGACACCCTTCGGATATGATATAAATTTCAAAGTACTAAAGCATTCGGTACTTTGGATGGGGTTTGTTAGGCCCAATAGATCTATCTTTAGGATTCGCGTCAATTAGGGTGTCTGTTCCCTAATTCTTAGATTACCAGACTTAATAAAAAGGGGCATATTCGATTTCGATAATTCAACCATAGAATGTAGTTTCACGTACTTATGTCTATTTTGTAAATCATTTATAAAACCTGCATGTATTCTCATGCCAAAAATATTAGATTTTAAAAGTGGGACTATAACTCACTTTCACAAATTTTTACTTCGTCGGGAAGTAAGACTTGGCCACTGGTTGATTCACGAACCTATAACAATATATACATATATATCAAAGTATGTTTAAAATATATTTACAACACTTTTAATATATTTTGATGTTTTAAGTTTATTAAGTCAGCTGTCCTCGTTAGTAACCTACACCTAGTTGTCCACAGTTAGATGTACAGAAATAAATCGATAAATATTATCTTGAATCAATCCACGACCCAGTGTATACGTATCTCAGTATTGATCACAACTCAAACTATATATATTTTGGAATCAACCTCAACCCTGTATAGCTAACTCCAACATTCACATATAGAGTGTTTATGGTTGTTCCGAAATATATATAGATGTGTCGACATGATAGGTCGAAACATTGTATTCGTGTCTATGGTATCTCAATATTACAAAATATACAATACAAGTTGATTAAGTTATGGTTGGAATAGATTTGTTACCAATTTTCCCGTAGCTAAAATGAGAAAAATTATCCAATCTTGGTTTACCCATAACTTCTTCATTTTAAATCCGTTTTGAGTGAATCAAATTGCTATGGTTTCATATTGAACTCTATTTTATGAATCTAAACAGAAAATTATAGGTTTATAGTCGGAAAAATAAGTTACAAGGCGTTTTTGTAAAGGTAGTCATTTCAGTCGAAAGAACGACGTCTAGATGACCATTTTAGAAAACATACTTCCACTTTGAGTTTAACCATAATTTTTGGATATAGTTTCATGTTCATAATAAAAATCATTTTCTCAGAATAACAACTTTTAAATCAAAGTTTATCATAGTTTTTAATTAACTAACCCAAAACAGCCCGCGGTGTTACTACGACGACGTAAATCCGGTTTTACAGTGTTTTTCGTGTTCCCAGGTTTTAAATCATTAAGTTAGCATATCATATAGATATAGAACATGTGTGTAGTTAATTTTAAAAGTCAAGTTAGAAGGATTAACTTTTGTTTGCGAACAAGTTTAGAATTAACTAAACTATGTTCTAGTGATTACGAGTTTAAACCTTCGAATAAGATAGTTTTATATATATGAATCGAATGATGTTATGAACATCATTACTGCCTCAAGTTTAGTAGGTAAACCTACTAGAAGTGACAAGAATTGATCTAGCTTCAAAGGATCTTGGATGGCTTGAAAGTTCTTGAAGTAGGATCATGACACAAAAACAAGTTCAAGTAAGATTTTTACTCGAATTAAGATAGTTTATAGTTATAGAAATTGAATCAAAGTTTGAATATGAATATTACCTTGAATAAGAAAGATAACCTACTGTATATAACAAAGGTTTCTTGATCTTAGATGATTACTTGGAATGGATTAGAAAGCTTGGAAGTAAATTAGTAAACTTGAAGGGATTTTTGAAGTGTTCTTGAAGTGTTCTTCCTATGATGATTATAGCTTGATTCTTGAAGTGATTTTTGATGAAGATGATGATTAACTACTGGAAAAATACATTCATAATAGTGTGTGTGTGTTGAGAGAGAATTAGAAAGAGAATTGGAAGTGAAATGGAGTGAATGATGAGTGGTAATTGGTGAGTGGTGAGTGTGGTTAAAAGGAGTTCTAGTTAGTTGACTAGCTCATGGTAGAAGTTAAAATTGATTAGTCATACATGACATAATTAAGAGTAGAATCCCATGCTAGTTCCTATTGGTATATACCCATAGTAAGTACGTTTTGAAGCTGTGTATAATACGGGTAAGAATACGACTAGAATTCTTGATGAAAGAAAAGAATGGGAAAGTAACTGTAACCATTTTCGTTAAGTATGAGTGTTTTGATATATGTCTTGAAGTCTTCCAAAAGTATTTTAATACATCTAAATACACTACATGTATATACATTTTAACTGAGTCGTTAAGTCATCGTTAGTCGTTACATGTAAGTGTTGTTTTGAAACCTTTAAGTTAACGATCTCAATTAATGTTGTTAACCCATTGTTTATTATATCTAATGAGATGTTAAATTATTATATTATCATGATATTATGATATATTAATATATCTTAATATGATATATATACATTTAAATGTCGTTACAACGATAATCGTTACATATATGTCTCGTTTCGAAATCCTTAAGTTAGTAGTCTTGTTTATATGTATATAACTCATTGTTAATATACTTATGGAGATACTTACTTATCATAATCTCATGTTAACCATATGTATATCCATATATATATCGTCATGTCATTTTTACAAGTTTTAACGTTCGTGAATCGCCGGTCAACTTGGGTGGTCAATTTGTCTATATGAAACATATTTCAATTAATCAAGTCTTAACAAGTTTGATTGCTTAACATGTTGGAAACATTTAATCATGTAAATATCAATCTCAATTAATATATATAAACATGGAAAAGTTCGGGTCACTACATATTTTGCATTTTTCGGCTCGTACTCTTGTAATTTTGAGACGTTTCTTATCAATAAATTGACCCACTTGGATTGTACTTTGTACTTTTTAGCGTTTTGGTCGTTTGCATCTTCAATTCGTCGAATCTGTCTTTTGTCTTCACCTTTTATTATTTAAACGAATATCACTTGTAAATAGAACAATTGCAACTAAAATCTTGTCTTTCTTGAGGGATAATGCTATGAAATATATGTTCGTTTTTAGAATTATCAAATATTCCCACACTTGAGCGTTGCTTGTCCTCAAGCAATATAGAACTTGAATATAACTTTACTAGAATCACTTCTTTATTCTTCACACTTTGTACATCAGTGATTTTAATACGGCGGTATGAACAATGATAGCAACGATGTGGTTTACAGTCCCATATGACTTATAAAAATTTAGATCCTTTAAGGAAATTGGATCTTTATGAAAATATTTGATCTTTTGAAAATTCAATCTAGCTTTTACCCTAGATAAGTTTTCCAGAATAACCCTTCACCGGTGTTTGCAAATTATTTTTGTGGGTTGCGTGGGTTTCATATTTAAAATTTTAGCTCAAAACTTGCGGTTTTTTGTCACCCACTTGCTAATCCTTGTATTAGGAAAGCACACGTCCAGTATACTTACTCCGTATATTACCTTTCGGTAAACTACCGTCCGGTTGAACAAGCAACTGTTAAGGCAATGTCCCGTGACATGTAGATGATTATGGTCAAAAACGTGTCGGATGCAATTACTATCCTTTGTAGGAGCAATAGTAAAGATCACCCTATAATTTTTCAGTCTAGCACAAGGTCCTGTCTTCGACCATGCTATGCAACCACCGTTCTTACGGTTGACACCCGATTTGGTTAAGGTGACCTAATGAATTTCAGATGAATTCTCAGAATTTTACGTTCAATGGTAATGAACGCATTGAAAATAGGTTTTCAGAAAACAAATCGGTTTTAATTTTGATCAAAATATTTTCTCGTTCAAGCTCGAGTTTAGATATCATTGAATTCCATGATTTTGTAATTCTCAATCTTTAAGGTCAATCTCAAGGATTGAGTAATATCGGGCTTAAAAGCTGATTTTTAATCTTTAAGGAGATTATCCTTTCTGGGAGTCTGATTCATTAGTCTTATCAAGCTAATTTGCACGGCGCCCTCCCCATTTTACGAGACAGATCCTCTCATGGTTAGGATAATTCTGACCACTTGGCGACCCTGTTTGATGCTGAGGTCTGTAGATTTCCTGCTAATTTTAGAGATGACTTTTCTAGATTTTTTGTCAACCTACAGCTGGTCTGGACGACAACTTCCTGACCTAAATAAAGAAGCGCGTGTCTTTTTCGAAAGACTTTACTTCCTTTTAATGATGAAATTGATTCATCGTGTAGATCCATCTATTCTTTCAAAGGTATTACAATAATTCGGGTAAAACTGATTAGTTTGTCTAAAGCAAAAGTACCTGTAATAATCTTGTACAAACATATGTGATATGTGTTTTAAAGAAATTGGTAAATTCTTCCCACACTTAGCTTTTATTTATTTATTTTTTTTTTGCCTTTTTATTCTCCTCTATTCCATTTTAAATGAATTCTAACGTTTTGGGTTGTTTCTCCATTTATGTTCTCTCCAAGGTAACAATAATTTCGGCATTAACACCTAGTTTTATCGTTCATAAATATGTATAAACATGATTTTGAATTCATTTAGTTGAAAAGTTTTCAAGTTTTCACAAAATTTGGCAATTATACTAAGTGTAAACCCGAGAGAATTTATAACCCTTCGCCACACTTGAGATCATGCAATGCCCTCATATGCATGAAATCAGACTCTAATTATAAATTCATGAGAGTGATTAGTGTAGAAAAGTGATTAAAAATACCGAGTTTGCAAACATATTATTTTATATCACATTTGATATTTTACGTCTTGTCGTTAAAATTAGTAGCTTTTGCTGAACTTAATGTCAGTCTTTGAAAGTACGATGTTTTACCCTGTTTTGTACATAAGATAAACTACAAACATATATATATATATATATATATATATATATATATATATATATATATATATATATATATATATATATATATATATATATATATATATATATATATATATATATATATATATATATATTTATAAAACCTTTATTTATTAAAATAATTTAAATGAATAATTTTTTTAAAATTTTTTTTTCCTTTTACTTTAGGTAGTTTCAGTATGTTTACCTAGTCTGTCCCTCGACAAAATTTAAAATTTGTCGTTTTTAAAGCGATTGTTTTAAAAGGAAAGATTTTTAGGTTTTTTAATTTTTTTTTGGTATACATTAGATCAATAATATTAAAAATAATAATAACAAAATTTGTCGCCCCACCCTCGGGTAAAGCAATTTCGATTCTATGATCTAGTCTTCAACTTACGATGAATTTTAGAAATCATTTTTTAAACTTAATGAAATAAAGTAATTTTTTTTTATTAAATCACACAAAAATTTAATTTAAAAATGCAAATTAATTTCATATAAAACCTATAAAACAAAAAAAAAATTAGAATGGGGGGAGAAAACTAGTTCTTTAGTGTCTGCTAGTGGAAAAGACCAATCGGATTCCATTCTCGGAACTACACGAGAACAGAACAACTAACTCTAGACAACATTTTTTCTTAGAACATTTGAATCTCCCCATACTTAGGTAGCTGTGGTGTCAAAATTATGGTTAACTTCATTGTCAATTTCTCTTGGACCATAATCAACTTGCATATCTGTGACTTCTGCTTTAAGCCATTGGTCGGATTCCTGTGTAATATCCACAAATTCAACTAGTTTTGCCTTTTCTTTAGGCGATAGATTGGTTACTAACCGGTTACATAACTTAAAGTTCCCCTTGGTTCTAGCATCGCGAATCCGTTTAATAAGTTTCTTCATTGAACTGTTAATAACGGAGTCATTTAATTTTGTATCAACAACAAGGTTCTTTGTTATCAAGTCATCATTAGGAGTTACTTCATTTTCCCCACACTTAGGCGTTTTATTATTGATAAGCACTACCATTGGAGTTGGTAAAACAACATGGTTCTTACCAATCATTTTTGTTGGTTCAACGGTTTTGGTTGGTGGAGATTTAGACTTTCGACTCACAAAGGTAATTGATTTTTCATCATTACTAAGTGTCATTCTACCCTCTCTTACATCAAATAACGCTCTGGTGGATGCTAAGAATGGTCGACCTAAAATTAGAGGAATGTTTGAGTCCTCTTCTATGTCAATGACAATAAATTCGACTAGAAAGTTTAAATTACCCATTTGAACGGGTAGGTTGTCAGCAATTCCAACTGGGTGCCTAATGGTTTGATCAAAGAGTCGAACACTCATTTCTGTTGGACTTAACTCACCTACTCCTAATCTTTTATATAATGAAAGAGGCATAACACTTATACTCGCACCTAAATCTGCTAGTGCATCATACATGACACAATCACTAAGTAGACAAGGAACAATAAATTCACCCGGATCACCCACCCTGGGTGGAGGTTTTGGTGGAACTATCTTCACCGAGTTTATCTTTACGGTTTTTGTTTCTTGTACTTTCTTATTCTTCTTCTTCTTTCCAGAGGTATCACAAACTTTATTACATATTACTTGCTCATACTCAACTCTTTTTCTTGGAAACGGGATGGGTGGTCTGTATGGTGCCACCACTGGCTTTACATACTCGGTGGTGGTGGTGTTGTAACTTCTTCATTGTTACTCACTTCTAAAACCTTCCCATCTTCTGATGATAGTTTTTCAAAATTTGTTGACACCATATTAACATTCTCATTTCGAAAATTTACTTCAGTATTACTCGGTAGCTTTCCTTCTTCCATCTCACTCATCATGCTAGCAAGAGTACCTACATGTTTTTCTAGATTCAAAATGGAAGCTTGTTGAGTTCTTAATGACTGATCAAACCTCTCATTTATTTGGGTTTGAGATGTAATAAATTATGTTTAAGATTCCATTAGCTTTGCCATCATTTCTTCCAGATTTGGCTTTTTCTCTTCGGTTTATTGTGGTGGTTTATACAAGCCAGGTCTTTGTTGATTGAAAGTGTTGTTTTGAGTTGGTTGGTTATTTAGACCTTGTTGGTTGTATGAGTTATTGTTTGGTCCATTTGGATTGTAAAGAATGTTTTGATTTCGATTGAAGTTTGGCTTTGGCGGTTGATAATTATTTTGATAATTATTTCCCGGCCTTTGGTTCACTTAGGAAACATTCTCACATTGTTCCATCGTTTGCTCAATGTGACAATCTTTCGTTAAGTGTGGTCCACTGTATTGCTCACAACTGATTCGTATTGCGTGAATATCTTTAGTCATCTTTTCCATTCGTCTCTCGAAAGCATCTATTTTTACGGAAACGGAATCAAAGTCATGGCTAGAATCGGCTCTAGCCACTTTAAATGATCTAACGATGTCTTTTTCTTGATGCCACTCATGTGAGTGGGAGGCTGTGTTATCAATAATTTTGTGAGCTTCGGTTGCGGTTTTCTTCATAATGGAACCACCAGCTGTGATGTCGATGTCTTTTCGTGTAGCAACGTCGCATCCTTGGTAGAATATTTGTACTATTTGATAAGTATCTAAACCGTGTTGCGGACATCCTCTTAACAACTTTCCAAATCTTGTCCACGCCTCATATAGAGTTTCATTTGGATTTTACGTGAACGTAACAATTTCTCCTTGAAGTCTCACGGCTTTAGATGCCGGAAAGAATTGTTTAAGAAATTTTTCAACTAAAACATCCCATGTATCAATCGCCCCTTTAGGTAACGATTCTAACCAATCTTTAGCTTCTCCCTTTAAAGTCCAGTAAAATAACATGAGATATATCTGTTCATCCTCCACTTCTCGGATTTTAAATAGAGTACAGATCCTATTAAAGGTACGAAGATGTTCGTTTGGATCTTCCTTCGGCGTACCACTATATTGGCATTGATTAGTTACCATGTGTAGGATTTGTCCCTTGATTTCATAATCTGGCACATTAATGTCTGGCTTAATAATGGCGTGTCCTTGGCCCGTGCGTGTGGCTCTCATTCGGTCTACCATACTTAGAGGTTCAGTTACTTCCATAATTGAATTTGTTGAATACGAATCACTGGAGGATTCTGATTTAATGGTTTCTTCCTCGACAATCTCTGGATGAATAATTTGTGGTTCCGGAGGAATGATTAGTGGTTCAGGATCTCTGAATTGTCCCTGAATATCCTCTGGATTTTCAATTGTGAGGTTGGGTTCAAAAAATGGATTATCGAAAATTTGAATTGGAGTACTTGGTCGACTGGATGACGATTCTAAAAAAAATCAACGGCGACAATGTTGGCTAGATATCTTGATCGAGTTACAGGTGGTGAACGTATGAAAGGTAGTGAACGTTTTGCTCGGTGCATTCACTGAATATCCTATTAGTTATAAAAGATAAAAATTATATAAGTTATCAAATTAATAGACTTTTCTGATTTTGCCCACGTTTTGAATAGCCAATAGATGCAGCAGGTAGCCAGGACCCTTTAAATCGGAAGCCCACAACTCGCCACTAACAAATCCAACTATTACTACGAACCAGAAAATTTTGGATGTCTATCAATTTAACCGCTTAAAATAATTTTTCGTCGAAATTTTGAAGAAGATAAAAATCTATGTCCTAAAAATTATAGCGTAGAAATGAGAAAGAAAAAGAGTGCGTTGAAAAACGTCGAAAAATAAAAATTGAAAAATAAAAATAAGAAAGAAAAACGTCGAAACTTAAAAGTCTAAAAACTAAATCTAAAAAGTTGCGCCTAAAGATATTAAAGCTTAAAAGGAATTCTATATCCTAAACGGCAATAACTTAATTAGGCATTGAAATCTATTTAAAACTAAAGCGATAAGCGACGTCGTAAAATTCTAAAGTACCTAAATCTTAATCTAAAGAAAAAGCACTTAAGGGATTTTATCGCAATGCCTAAAAATCTAAAAATATAAAATACTACGGCAAAAACTAAGTTTAAACTAAATTACGAACGATAAATATACAATTTACGACTTAAACGATAAAAATATACAATTTATAAAAAGAAAAAAAATGATAAAATTGCTTATTTTTATAAAAATATTATTTTTATATTATTATTTTATAAAAGTATTAGTTTTAAATTAATAATACTAATTAAAACTTATAATTAATTAATTAAAACTAAACTAATTATATTAAATTAAAACCCTAAATGATTTAATTATTAATAATAATATTAACCTAATTCCGTATTAATTGTGTACTAGGTTTGGGCTGTCAGTCTATGTCATGCGAACGCATGAGATTATGCATACGGACTCATGCGATCGCATGGCCCAGCAGATCAGGTAAGTCTTGGGCTACTACAGTGTTGTGGCACGATTTCTAATTTATTTATATTTTTTTCTGAGTTTAATATTTATAGAAAATAATATGTAATTTAAATAAAACTTATATTTAAAAAAAATTACTTTAGTTTTTATAACTTTTAACAAAAGAAATAAAAAATGTAAACTTTTTAATTTAAATACTTAAAAATATAGATATATATATTTTTCTTTTTTTTATGCTTTTATATTTTTTTCTCAAACTTATATATTTTTCAAAAATAGCTTAAAAACTAATTTTAATTTTTTTTTAGAATATAGGGTTTCGCTTTCGCTTCCCTGGCCGCGGCGCCAAAAACTTGATCTGTGCGAGGTGGGGTACGAAATATACTATTATTTTTATTACAAAATACGATACAAATTACATAAGTTTTATTTATTTATTTATGGAATATACCTAAACCTTGCTACAACACTTATAGGCAGTGTACCTAATCGTAGAGTAGTGTAGTTTTTAGTAAATCCGGTTCATTCCACAGGGAGCTAGTGATACATGCTATATTTTTAACAACTATATTTATGTAATATATATATATATATATATATACACACACACATAAGTAGTAATAATATTATATAAAAGGGGGTTTTACCGTTTAATGACCGGTTTGTCGATTTTAAATAAAGCGTAAAAATAAATGACGATAATATAAATGACAGAATTTAAATTGTGATAAAGTAAATTGCAGTAATTAAAATGACAGTAAATAAAGGTACGGTTAAATATGAAATAAAAGTATTATGC
Organism: Rutidosis leptorrhynchoides; assembly: GCF_046630445.1. Taxonomy (NCBI): domain Eukaryota; kingdom Viridiplantae; phylum Streptophyta; class Magnoliopsida; order Asterales; family Asteraceae; genus Rutidosis; species Rutidosis leptorrhynchoides. The sequence continues at coordinate 174,756,825 of NC_092342.1, read as the reverse complement.
TTATTTAAACTTCCCTAATCATGATGTTTGACGTTTTGATTTTAATTAATTGTTACCCTGGTTAATTGTCCTTTGTCTTGGTTTATTTGATACATATCTGGTTTTTGTCCATAATAGTCCATCGGTCATAATTATAAAATGCTCGTCAAATTAACCTTATTCCTGAAGTCAAATATTCCAACTAATTAGGGAGTCGAACTATAACAAGGTTTTAATACTTTGTTAATAATTACACCAGGTTATCGACTACGTGTAATCCAAGGTTTTAATACTTTGTTAATAATTATACTAATTATCGTTGTATGTAATCCACCCCTGTTTTAATGAGATATGAATATTAATTTACCCACTTGATCAGAATGAATAATCAATTACCCAACCCGAATAATTAAATAAATGATCGTAAAAGATGTCGTATAAACGTCACTATATAGAACATACATAATCATTTTAATAATTATTAGATTAACTAATTTGAAGATAGGTTCGACAGATTCTAATGAGTTGTCATTCGATTAGACAATACCCTCTATCTATTAATAGTCAATAGTCCATTGTACACAAGTGTCGGTCTTTTGTCCAAAACCTTAATTATGGTACAAAATCTAATAACCCAATCTTAACTTTTAGTCCAACATCACGATTACTTCGGCTCAAATAAGCATAATAATAACTTAGTTACGAGACATTAATTTAAAAAGGAAGAATATAGATTACAGTGGTATTTAATCGCGTAGCGTTACACGGACAGAGTTCCGACTTTAAAACCCGTAAAACATTTCTTACATTAACCCAACTAAACCATAATTTATTATTAATCTTAATTATAATTAAAATTAAAATTATAAATATATATTACATAGAGAGAAAGAGAAATTGAAAAAGGTGTGTATATTTCGTCGCCTTTTATAGCACTTGGCCAGATTCTGATGCCCATGCGATCGCATGGATTTTGTGCCTTCTAGCCATGCGATCACATGGCCCTCTGATCCAGCTCACATGCTTTTGTTTTCTAGTTTGCCGACGGTTTTTAATATATAATATAATATATATAATTTTAAGACTTATTTATATATTATATTATATTTATGTACATAGTTGACTTGTAATTTTAGCTCCGTTGCGTCACGCGTTGATGGTTGGTTCATGTCCCGGTTCCGAATTTTTGAACGTCCTTGCGTACAATTTAATATCTTGTATTTTGCGTTTTGCGGCTCGTACTCTTGTAATTTCGAGACGTTTCTTATCAATAAATTGACCCACTTGGATTGTACTTTGTACTTTTTAGCGTTTTGGTCATTTGCGTCTTCAATTCGTCGAATCTATCTTTTGGCTTCACCTTTTATTATTTAAACGAATATCACTTGTAAATAGAACAATTGCAACTAAAAGCTTGTCTTTCTTGAGGGATAATGCTATGAAATATATGTTCGTTTTTAGCATTATCACATCCCTTCAGAGAAACAATCACCACCAGCACTTCCTCTATGATTGACATTTATGGGTCAACCAGCAGAGCCCTGGATCATATTCTCATCGGACTTCAAGACTTATCAAGAGCCGAAACTGCGCACTACTTATCATTCAGAAGATCTTCAAGAGAAGTACCTGATCTTCTACCACTATTAGTCTGGCACTTTCACAGGATTTCTCCGCCAAGACTCACATTCCCTCGAGAAGACCAAGATCACAACCATCAGCGAGGAATGTTTGCTTTTTAGAGTATCACTATGGTCGAGCCAACGACCTTAAACAAAAGCGCTTCTTGGGAGGCAACCCGTGCAATAAAGTAGAGTAGAAGAATAAAGGATGACAAGTGAGCCAATGAATAAAGGCCGAAACTTCCAAGCCAGCAAGCTAGTCACAAGCAACCACGTCTGCCAGGGGTACCCTTTTCTTTCCGCTACTAGCTAAAATTTCTATGCCACATCCTAGCTTATCACTAAGTGTGGGATTCCAACCCAAATGAACACTAAACGAATAATCCCAAATCTTCAACTAAAACTCCTAAGTGTGGGATACACTAGGAACATTGAGGACAATGTTCTTTTAAGTGTGGGATGATGGTATAATCCTTTTTATTCTATATTTAAATAACCCATTACAAAGATTCCAAGTTTTTAAGCCAAATTTCAAATTTTTAACAAAAGAAAGCCTTTTTGAAAAAGTATTTTTGAAAACCTGAAACGTTTGTAAATAAAAATAAGGCTTAAGTAAGGTGGAAATCTTGTTAGGACGAACCGAATCTCTAAAAGAGCATTGCATGACTAGCCATTATCGACCTAAATTGATTATGATGAGGCACCCAAATAAGGCCAGCATTCATCTTTAATGCTTCGCTATTTTTCGTTGAGAGTGTCGATGTTTGTGCTCGGAATCAGAACTTGCTTTAAATCTGCATTTCCAAGTTGCGAAATGTGATTCGGTTATAATCAGAAGAGCTAGCCATTTGTCAAAAACAACCCGCTCACACTTCTATTTCTTTTACCTCATCCACATCATCTTTACTATCAATCGAAAATCTAGAAAATGAGATTCCTTCTGTAAGCCCGATGCTACAAACTTCTCAAGTATCACGGAAAAGGTCTTGAAAAAGTCTACCGGCAAAAATTTCTCGAGATGAAATCTTCAAAAAAAAAAAAAAAGTTCTGAGAAAAGGAGCAGAACTTATAAAGAGAAACGCCGAAGAAGAACTTGACCACAAATGCCTATCGCTTCAAAAAGAAGTATAGTTCAAAAGTGCTTCTCAAAAATACCAGCACTCCTATCTATCTAAAATTTTCCAAAATAAAAGTCTTTTGAGACTATGTTACCCTTTTCAACCCTTAAAACTGTGACAACCCGGAAATTTCCAACCAAATTTAAACTTTAATCTTTATATGTTTCCGACACAATAAGCAATATTTGTTAAGTTAAATTTCAAGAATTTTAAACTATGTTCATACATTCATTCAACCTCGACCAAGTTCCAACGATTCACGAACCATTAAACGAATATGATTATATATGTATATGTGTATATATATTATAACTTGAAACGTAAACAAAATATTAGATTAAATACTTTATATGATTGTATCTGTTTCAAAATGTTTATCCATGGAATTAGAAGATAAGATCAAATGATTGAATTATCAGATATATTAAATTATGATTACAAGTCTCTGTTGAAAGGCCCACGTTGATTTGAGAAATCTTTCCATTTTAACAATATTCGGAAAATGGTAAAGTAATTTATAAATAAGAACAAATTGTCAATCATTGAGAACTAGACAAAGGATAGTGGAAGATTGAATCTCATAAAGACTCGATTGATCTATTTAGTTTCAAACGTACAAAAACGTTTTCAGTTTAAAAAGAACTTTATTATTAAAACGTATATAACTTTTATAAATATCTAGAACCACTTTTGACAACTCATTACTTAACTAGTATGATAAAGATAACAATATTTATATTTTATTTTATTAAATATATATAACGATTTAAATTAATATTATATATATTTATACGCGTATAATACGTACATAGTTTTATACTTTTACTATACTTAAACTTTACCTTTACTTTATTTTTACTTTACTTTAACTTTAACTTTAATAATTCACTATAATAATTCATACTTTAATAATTTATACTTTAATAATTCACTTTAATAATTCATACTTTAATAATTCACTTTAATAATTCATACTTTAATAATTCACTTTAATAATTCATACTTTAATAATTCACTTTAATAATTCAAAAATCTATTATAAATAGAATTCAATAAGTTTCATTATTTCATAGAAACTTGAAAATATTTTTCTCTAAACTCTCTCAATCGATTTACATATATATATTTACTACGTATTATTTCAAGATATTATTAGTATACATAAAATATTACGACGGAGTGTTGTCCGAGTGATTTCAAAATTGTTTTTCGAGTAGGATAGGATTAAGGAAATTATGAGTTATAGCTATGGAGGTGATTGAGTATGGTTCATGGGTATGCTCGTGAGGTTAATATAGTGTTTATCATTTCTGTTACGTCTACGTACCTTTCCTGCAATATTGAATCTCAATATTGATACGTGAGTACTCATAATTTAACTTTTACATACTAATAGTGTATCCCTGACTAGTGCTCGAGTATTTAGGATTATGCATGCTTGTACTTTTGATATTGCCCTTAGACAGGTTAGGTTGAATCTTGAATTAGTTACACTTGCGGTTGAGATAAGTTATAAGATATGCATGTCCTTGGAAAGCTAGCGAAAAATTAAGAACTTTTCCTTTAGATATCGAATGGTTTCGATGAACGGATTAGAAGTTATAATCAATTGAATTTTCGATATTTTTATTAAAAATGATTATTATTATCGTCGTTTTTATCGTCGTTCTAGTTTTATCTTATTATTATCATTATTATTATCTTTATCAATAAAAGGGATTTATCATTAAAAAAAAATTTTTTATTACTATCGTTATTATCGTTAAAGTTATAATTAGTATTATTATTATTATCCAATTATCATTATTATTATTATTATTATTATTATTATTATTATTATTTTTAGTATTATTATTATTATTATCATTATTAATATATATATATCATTATTTAAAAATGGTTATTGTTATTGTTATTATTATTATTACTATATTATCATTAAGATAATTATTAGTATTATCGTTAATAATATTATAGTAACTATCATTATTAATATTAGTGTAATTAAAACAAATAATTGTAACACCTAAATATTTTGATTACTATTATTATCATTATTATGAACACGATATAAAAGATGATTAAAAGCTATTAAACGAAACGATTAGGAAATAATGAGTAAGAGTATCATGATGAAATTAAAATATTATAAGATATTAATTTAGATAAAATTATCGTTCTTATTATTTTTATCATTACTATTATTATTAAAAGTATCGTTAGTATTAAAACTATCATTTTAACAAAAATTATCATTTTAATAGAAATGTCATTGTTACTATAAAATATCATTATTATTATTATTTTAAATAGAATTATTATTTTAAAGATAATATTAAAAATTATCGTAAATATTAAAGTTATCATAATTAGAATTATCGTTTTATCATAATGTCATCTTAGTAATTATAAATATTGATATTTTTATAATAATAATTATTATTACAAAATAATACAACTTTTACTTACTATCATTATAGATATTATTTTATCAAATAAATATGTGATAAAAACATATTTTACTACGTGTAATAACTTACTTTAATAATACCTATCATATTATCTTTATGATATTAAATGAACCCTATAAATTTTATTACTTAATATATATAAAAGTATATTTTATTATATAAATTTAATATAAAATTTTATTTATTAATAAATAAATTATATTATTTACGCTAATAAATCTTTTAAAAATATTTAAAAATATAAAACGACGATATTTAAACTATATATTAATCATGTATAGATTTTTGGAAATTATTTTGAGTCAAATTTACTTTTGTTGACTTTTGCATATTAGTCTCGAGCATTAGGATTGTGGTACACTATGACTTGACCTAATTTGTTAGACAAATATTGACCAACGTATAAATATATATAATTAATTTAGGTTCGTGAATCCGAGGCCAACCTTGCACTTGTTCAATGACGTTATATGTATTTTTACTACGAAATACAGTATGGTGAGTTTCATTTGCCTTTTTACCCTTTATATTTTTGGGCTGAGAATACATGCGCAACTTTTATAAATGTTTTACGAAATAGACACAAGTACGTGAAACTACATTCTATGGTTGAATTATCGAAATCGTATATGCCCCTTTTTATTAAGTCTGGTAATCTAAGAATTAGGGAACAGACACCCTAATTGACGCGAATCCTAAAGATAGATCTATTGGGCCTAACAAACCCCATCCAAAGTACTGGATGCTTTAGTACTTCAAAATTTATATCATGTCCGAAGGAGGATCCTGGAATGATAGGGGATATTCTTATATGTATCTAGTTAATGTCGGTTACCAGGTGTTCACCATATGAATGATTATTTTTGTCTCTATGCATGGGACGTATATTTATGAGAACTGAAATTGAAATTCTTGTGGTCTATTAAAATGATGGAAATAAATGATTATGATAAACTAATGAACTCACCAACCTTTTGGTTGACACTTTAAAGCATGTTTATTCTCAGGTGTTAAAGAAATCTTCCGCTGTGCATTTGCTCATTTTAAAGATATTACTTGGAGTCTTTCATATCATATTTCAAAGAACGTTGCATTCGAGTCATTGAGTTCATCAAAGATTATTATTAAATCAATTTATAGTTGGATAGTGGATATTATGAAATAGTATGCATGCCTGTCAATTTTCGATGTAAAGAAAGTTTGTCTTTTAAAAACGAATGCAATGTTTGTAAAATGTATCATATAGAGGTCAAATACCTCGCAATGTAATCAACTATTGTGAATCGTTTATAATGTATATGAACGGGTCCTTTCAGTTGGTATCAGAGCGGTGGTCTTAGCGAACCAGGTCTGCATTAGTGTGTCTAACTGATACGTCGATAGGATGCATTAGTGAGTCTGGACTTCGACCGTATCTGCATGTCAAAAGTTTTGCTTATCATTTTGTGTCAAAAATTAACTACTTATCATCCTCAGGAAATTACCTGCTTATCATTTTTAGTCTAAGACACGTCTTGCTGTATTGATTGCATGAATAGTGTATAGACAAAAATTCATATCTTAGCATATCTGCTAAATCATATCTTATCGTATCTGTTACTTTAAACTTTGCCTGACATATCCCTCAAAGTCCTCCGTAATCTACGAAATCTTTTGATCTATATATATATATATATATATATATATATATATATATATATATATATATATATATATATATATATATATATATATATATATATATATATATATTCTATGTAATTAGAATACCATCCGTTAGCCAAAATCATTTCATATCGAAAAAAAAATCCTTTATCCAATCGTACAAAATGGAATTCATCATCAGTTCAAGTCACTCAGATTCCGAAATGGAATCCCATTCAAGCTCCGAAAGCAGTGTGACCGGAATAGATCAACCAATCAGTCATCACCTATTCTGGATGAATTGGGGATGGGTTCGTAGCCTCCTCAATCATTGGTGACAAGAAGAAGGTGATCCCTTCCATCCACCACATTGCCCTCTTGATGAAGAACCTGAAGCACTTACCGGCGAACCTGTCCGAAACACCATTTTCTCGCTCATTTCCAGAGTATCTCGTCATGATTATATATTACATCAAATTTTAGATTTTATTTATCCGCTCGTCCGAACCGACAATCACCCCGGTGTAATAGAAGAAGTCAACGAGCTTCGCGCTCGGGTAGTGGCTTTAGAGAATATGGTGCAGAGATTACAAACACCAGCAGCAGCATCAGCAGCATAACCAGTACCACCATCATCAATGAAATGTCACGTTCTTATTGATTAAAAACGTTCCATATTAATTGATTTCGTTGCGAGGTTTTGACCTCTATATGAGACGTTTTTCAAAGACTGCATTCATTTTTAAAACAAACCATAACCTTTATTTCATAAATAAAGGTTTAAAAGCTTTACGTAGATTATCAAATAATGATAATCTAAAATATCCTGTTTACACACGACCATTACATAATGGTTTACAATACAAATATGTTACATCGAAATCAGTTTCTTGAATGCAGTTTTTACACAATATCATACAAACATGGACTCCAAATCTTGTCCTTATTTTAGTATGCAACAGCGGAAGCTCTTAGTATTCACCTAAGAATAAACATGCTTTAAACGTCAACAAAAATGTTGGTGAGTTATAGGTTTAACCTATATGTATCAAATCGTAACAATAGACCACAAGATTTCATATTTCAATACACATCCCATACATAGAGATAAAAATCATTCATATGGTGAACACCTGGTAACTGACATTAACAAGATGCATATATATAAGAATATCCCCATCATTCCGGGACACCCTTCGGATATGATATAAATTTCGAAGTACTAAAGCATCCGGTACTTTGGATGGGGTTTGTTAGGCCCAATAGATCTATCTTTAGGATTCGCGTCAATTAGGGTGTCTGTTCCCTAATTCTTAGATTACCAGACTTAATAAAAAGGGGCATATTCGATTTCGATAATTCAATCATAGAATGTAGTTTCACGTACTTGTGTCTATTTTGTAAATCATTTATAAAACCTGCATGTATTCTCATCCCAAAAATATTAGATTTTAAAAGTGGGACTATAACTCACTTTCACAGATTTTTACTTCGTCGGGAAGTAAGACTTGGCCACTGGTTGATTCACGAACCTATAAGAATATATACATATATATCAAAGTATGTTTAAAATATATTTACAACACTTTTAATATATTTTGATGTTTTAAGTTTATTAAGTCAGCTGTCCTCGTTAGTAACCTACAACTAGTTGTCCACAGTTAGATGTACAGAAATAAATCGATAAATATTATCTTGAATCAATCCACGAACCAGTGTATACGTATCTCAGTATTGATCACAACTCAAACTATATATATTTTGGAATCAACCTCAACCCTGTATAGCTAACTCCAACATTCACATATAGAGTGTCTATGGTTGTTCCGAAATATATATAGATGTGTCGACATGATAGGTTGAAACATTGTATACGTGTCTATGGTATCTCAAGATTACATAATATACAATATAAGTTGATTAAGTTATGGTTGGAATAGATTTGTTACCAATTTTCACGTAGCTAAAATGAGAAAAATTATCCAATCTTGTTTTACCCATAACTATAGGTTTATAGTCGGAAAAATAAGTTACAAGTCGTTTTTGTAAAGGTAGTCATTTCAGTCGAAAGAACGACGTCTAGATGACCATTTTAGAAAACATACTTTCACTTTGAGTTTAACCATAATTTTTGGATATAGTTTCATGTTCATAATAAAAATCATTTTCTCAGAATAACAACTTTTAAATCAAAGTTTATCATAGTTTTTAATTAACTAACCCAAAACAGCCCGCGGTGTTACTACGACGGCGTAAATCTGGTTTTACGGTGTTTTTCGTGTTTCCAGGTTTTAAATCATTAAGTTAGCATATCATATAGATATAGAACATGTGTGTAGTTAATTTTAAAAGTCAAGTTAGAAGGATTAACTTTTGTTTGCGAACAAGTTTAGAATTAACTAAACTATGTTCTAGTGATTACGAGTTTAAACCTTCGAATAAGATAGTTTTATATATATGAATCGAATGATGTTATGAACATCATTACTACCTCAAGTTTAGTAGGTAAACCTATTGGAAGTGACAAGAAATGATCTAGCTTCAAAGGATCTTGGATGGCTTGAAAGTTCTTGAAGTAGGATCATGACACAAAAACAAGTTCAAGTAAGATTTTTACTCGAATTAAGATAGTTTATAGTTATAGAAATTGAATCAAAGTTTGAATATGAATATTACCTTGAATAAGAAAGATAACCTACTGTATATAACAAAGGTTTCTTGATCTTAGATGATTACTTGGAATGGATTAGAAAGCTTGGAAGTAAATTAGTAAACTTGAAGGGATTTTTGAAGTGTTCTTGAAGTGTTCTTCCTATGATGATTATAGCTTGATTCTTGAAGTGATTTTTGATGAAGATGATGATTAACTACTGGAAAAATACGTTCATAATAGTGTGTGTGTGTGTTGAGAGAGAATTAGAAAGAGAATTGGAAGTGAAATGGAGTGAATGATGAGTGGTAATTGGTGAGTGGTGAGTGAGGTTAAAAGGATTTCTAGTTAGTTGACTAGCTCATGGTAGAAGTTAAAATTGATTAGTCATACATGACATAATCAAGAGTGGAATCCCATGCTAGTTCCTATTGGTATATACTCATAGTAAGTACGTTTTGAAGCTGTGTATAATACGGGTAAGAATACGACTAGAATTCTTGATGAAAGAAAAGAATGGAAAAGTAACTGTAACTATTTTCGTTAAGTATGAGTGTTTTGATATATGTCTTGAAGTCTTCCAAAAGTATTTTAATACATCTAAATACACTACATGTATATACATTTTAACTGAGTCGTTAAGTCATCGTTAGTCGTTACATGTAAGTGTTGTTTTGAAACCTTTAAGTTAACGATCTCAATTAATGTTGTTAACCCATTGTTTATTATATCTAATGAGATGTTAAATTATTATATTATCATGATATTATGATATATTAATATATCTTAATATGATATATATACATTTAAATGTCGTTACAACGATAATCGTTACATATATGTCTCGTTTCGAAATCCTTAAGTTAGTAGTCTTGTTTATATGTATATAACTCATTGTTAATATACTTATGGAGATACTTACTTATCATAATCTCATGTTAACCATATGTATATCCATATATATATATCGTCATGTCGTTTTTACAAGTATTAACGTTCGTGAATCGCCGGTCAACTTGGGTGGTCAATTGTCTATATGAAACATATTTCAATTAATCAAGTCTTAACAAGTTTGATTGCTTAACATGTTGGAAACATTTAATCATGTAAATATCAATCTCAATTAATATATATAAACATGGAAAAGTTCGGGTCACTACAGTACCTACCCGTTAAATAAATTTCGTCCCGAAATTTTAAGCTGTTGAAGGTGTTGACGAATCTTCTGAAAATAGATGCGGGTATTTCTTCTTCATCTGATCTTCACGCTCCCAGGTGAACTCGGGTCCTCTACGAGCATTCCATCGAACCTTAACAATTGGTATCTTGTTTTGCTTAAGTCTTTTAACCTCACGATCCATTATTTCGACGGGTTCTTCGATGAATTGGAGTTTTTCGTTGATTTGGATTTCATCTAACGGAATAGTGAGATCTTCTTTAGCAAAACATTTCTTCAAATTCGAGACGTGGAAAGTGTTATGTACAGCCGCGAGTTGTTGAGGTAACTCAAGTCGGTAAGCTACTGGTCCGACACGATCAATAATCTTGAATGGTCCAATATACCTTGGATTTAATTTCCCTCGTTTACCAAATCGAACAACGCCTTTCCAAGGTGCAACTTTAAGCATGACCATCTCTCCAATTTCAAATTCTATATATTTTCTTTTAATGTCAGCATAGCTCTTTTGTCGACTTTGGGCGGTTTTCAACCGTTGTTGAATTTGGATGATCTTCTCGGTAGTTTCTTGTATAATCTCCGGACCCGTAATCTGTCTATCCCCCACTTCACTCCAACAAATCGGAGACCTGCAATTTCTACCATAAAGTGCTTCAAACGGCGCCATCTCAATGCTTGAATGGTAGCTGTTGTTGTAGGAAAATTCTGCTAATGGTAGATGTCGATCCCAACTGTTTCCGAAATCAATAACACATGCTCGTAGCATGTCTTCAAGCGTTTGTATCGTCCTTTTGCTCTGCCCATCAGTTTGTGGATGATAGGCAGTACTCATGTCTAGACGAGTTCCTAATGCTTGCTGTAATGTCTGCCAGAATCTTGAAATAAATCTGCCATCCCTATCAGAGATAATAGAGTTTGGTATTCCATGTCTGGAGACGACTTCCTTCACATACAGTCGTGCTAACTTCTCCATCTTGTCATCTTCTCTTATTGGCAGGAAATGTGCTGATTTGGTGAGACGATCAACTATTACCCAAATAGTATCAAAACCACTTGTAGTCCTTGGCAATTTAGTGATGAAATCCATGGTAATGTTTTCCCATTTCCATTCCGGGATTTCGGGTTGTTGAAGTAGACCTGATGGTTTCTGATGGTCAGCTTTGACCTTAGAACACGTCAAACATTCTCCTACGTATTTAGCAACATCGGCTTTCATACCCGGCCACCAAAAATATTTCCTGAGATCCTTGTACATCTTCCCCGTTCCAGGATGTATTGAGTATCTGGTTTTATGAGCTTCTCTAAGTACCATTTCTCTCATATCTCCAAATTTTGGTACCCAAATCCTTTCAGCCCTATACCGGGTTCCGTCTTCCCGAATATTAAGATGTTTCTCCGATCCTTTGGCTATTTCATCCTTTAAATTTCCCTCTTTTAAAACTCCTTGTTGCGCCTCCTTTATTTGAGTAGTAAGGTTATTATGAATCATTATATTCATAGATTTTACTCGAATGGGTTCTCTGTCCTTCCTGCTCAAGGCATCGGCTACCACATTTCCCTTCTCCGGGTGGTAACGAATCTCAAAGTCGTAATCATTCAATAATTCAATCCACCTACGCTGCCTCATATTCAGTTGTTTCTGATTAAATATGTGTTGAAGACTTTTGTGGTCGGTATATATAATACTTTTGACCCCATATAAGTAGTGCCTCCAAGTCTTTAATGCAAAAACAACCGCGCCTAATTCCAAATCATGCATCGTATAATTTTGTTCGTGAATCTTCAATTGTCTAGACGCATAAGAAATCACCTTCGTTCGTTGCATTAATACACAACCGAGACCTTGCTTTGATGTGTCACAATAAATCACAAAATCATCATTCCCTTCAGGCAATGACAATATAGGTGCCGTAGTTAGCTTTTTCTTCAATAACTGAAACGCTTTCTCTTGTTCATCATTCCATTCAAATTTCTTCCCTTTATGCGTTAATGCAGTCAAGGGTTTTGCTATTCTAGAAAAGTCTTGGGTGAACCTTCTGTAGTAACCAGCTAGTCCTAAAAACTGGCGTATGTGTTTCGGAGTTTTCGGGGTTTCCCACTTTTCAACAGTTTCTATCTTTGCCGGATCCACCTTAATACCTTCTTTGTTCACTATGTGACCGAGGAATTGAACTTCTTCCAACCAAAATGCACACTTTGAAAACTTAGCGTACAATTCTTCCTTCCTCAATACTTCTAACACCTTTCTCAAATGTTCACCGTGTTCTTGGTCATTCTTTGAGTAAATAAGTAGGTCATCAATGAAAACAATGACAAACTTTTCAAGGTATGGTCCACACACTCGGTTCATAAGGTCCATGAACACAGCTGGTGCATTAGTTAAACCAAACGGCATGACCATAAACTCGTAATGACCGTAACGTGTTCTGAAAGCAGTCTTTGGAATATCATCTTCTTTCACCCGCATTTGATGATACCCGGAACGTAAGTCAATATTTGAATAAATAGACGAGCCTTGTAGTTGATCAAATAAGTCGTCGATTCTCGGTAGTGGGTAGCGGTTCTTGATGGTAAGTTTGTTCAACTCTCGGTAGTCGATACACAACCTGAATGTACCATCTTTCTTCTTGACAAACAAAACAGGAGCTCCCCACGGTGATGTGCTTGGTCGAATGAAACCACGCTCTAAAAGTTCTTGTAATTGGCTTTGCAGTTCTTTCATCTCGCTGGGTGCGAGTCTGTAAGGAGCACGAGCTATTGGTGCAGCTCCTGGTACAAGATCTATTTGAAATTCAACGGATCGCTGTGGGGGTAATCCCGGTAATTCTTTCGGAAATACATCGGGAAATTCTTTTACAATGGGAACATCATTGATGCTCTTTTCTTCAGTTTGTACTTTCTCGACGTGTGCTAGAACAGCATAGCAACCTTTTCTTATTAGTTTTTGTGCCTTCAAATTACTAATAATATGTAGCTTCGTGTTGCCCTTTTCTTCGTACACCATTAAGGGTTTTCCTTTTTCTCGTATAATGCGAATTGCATTTTTGTAACAAACGATATCTGCTTTCACTTCTTTCAACCAGTCCATACCGATTATCACATCAAAACTCCCTAACTCTACTGGTATCAAATCAATCTTAAATGTTTCGCTAACCAGTTTAATTTCTCGATTCCGACATATATTATCTGCTAAAATTAATTTACCATTTGCTAATTCGAGTAAAAATTTACTATCCAAAGGCGTCAATGGACAACTTAATTTAGCACAAAAATCTCTACTCATATAGCTTCTATCCGCACCCGAATCAAATAAAACGTAAGCAGATTTATTGTCAATAAGAAACGTACCCGTAACAAGCTTCGGGTCTTCCTGTGCCTCTGCCGCATTAATATTGAAAACTATTCCGCGGCCTTGTCCATTCGTGTTCTCCTGGTTCGGGCAATTTCTAATAATTTGGCCCGGTTTTCCACATTTATAACAAACTACATTGGCATAACTTGCTCCGACACTACTTGCTCCGCCATTACTCGTTCCGACACCATTTGTTCCTTTCGTTCTATTAACCCCTGGTCCGTAGACCTCACACTTCGCCGCGCTATGACCATTTCTTTTACACTTGTTGCAAAATTTGGTGCAGAACCCCGAGTGATACTTTTCACACCTTTGGCATAGCTGCTTCTGATTGTTGTTGTTGTTGCGATTATTATTGTTGTTGGGATGATTGTTGTAGTTACTGTTGTTGTTGTTGTTGTTGTTGGGCCGTTTGTTGTAGTTGCGATTGATGTTGCGATTGTTGGGATAATTGTTGCGATTATTGTTGTAATTGCTGTTGTTGTTGTATTGGTGATTCTTATCACCGTTTTCCTCCCACTTTCTTTTGACTTGCTTCACATTGGCCTCTTCAGCAGTCTGTTCTTTAATTCTTTCTTCAATCTGGTTCACTAGTTTGTGAGCCATTCTACATGCTTGTTGTATGGAGGCGGGCTCGTGTGAACTTATATCTTCTTGGATTCTTTCCGGTAATCCTTTCACAAACGCCTCGATCTTCTCTTCCTCATCTTCGAATGCTCCCGGACACAATAGGCACAATTCTGTGAATCGTCTTTCGTACATGGTAATATCAAATCCTTGGGTTCGTAACCCTCTAAGTTCTGTCTTGAGCTTATTGACCTCGGTTCTGGGACGGTACTTCTCGTTCATCAAGTGCTTGAATGCTAACCACGGTAGTGCTTACGCATCATCTTGTCCCACTTGCTCTAGATAGGTATTCCACCATGTTAACGCAGAACCTGTGAAGGTATGCGTAGCGTACTTCACTTTGTCCTCTTCAGTACACTTACTTATGGCAAACACCGATTCGACCTTCTCGGTCCACCGTTTCAATCCGATCGGTCCTTCGGTTCCATCAAATTCCAAAGGTTTGCAGGCAGTGAATTCTTTGTAGGTGCATCCTACACGATTTCCTGTACTGCCAGATCCAAGGTTATTGTTGGTATGTAGCGCAGCTTGTACTGCGGCTATGTTTGAAGCTAGAAAAGTACGGAATTCCTCTTCATTCATATTCACGGTGTGTCAAGTAGTCGGTGCCATTTCCTTCAAAATAGTCAAATGGAACAAGTTAATCATACAGAATATTAAGAGTAGTTAATAGTATTTCGTAGCATAATATGAACTTATTTATAAAAGCTTTTTCTTCATATTAGCGTTTTATAAGTTTAAATTCGGGTAGTACCTACCCGTTAAGTTCATACTTAGTAGCTAATATACAATTCAACTACTACAATTCTATATGAAAAACTGATTGTAATAATATTTCGCGTTCAAACTTTTATACAATATTTTACAAACTTACAATACCGCTTATTTTACACAAAGCATGAAATATAGCACACAATAACTTTGATACAAGATAGTTGTGAAGATAAATCTAGCTAGTACACAAGTTGTTCAGCAAAGGCAATAAAGACACGTAATTCATACGTCCAGAAACAAGTCATGCATTCTGGTTTTACTAGGACTACTTCCCATCCTTGGTCTTGTGGAACATAACCGTTATGGCCATTGATAAGACAGCGTGTTGTAATGTCGTCAAAGAGACGAGGGTTACGTAATGACCAACAGTCTCGTAATAACCTAAAAACCTCATTTCTTACCCCAATTACCGACTCCGTCACTTGTGGGAACGTTTTGTTTAATAGTTGTAGCCCGATGTTCTTGTTCTCACTTTGGTGAGAAGCGAACATTACTAACCCATAAGCATAACATGCTTCTTTATGTTGCATGTTAGCCGCTTTTTCTAAATCACGAAGTCCTATATTCGGATATACTGAGTCAAAATAATTTCTTAACCCGTTGCGTAAAATAGCATTTGGGTTCCTCGCAATATATGCGTCAAAGTAAACACATCGTAACTTATGGATTTTCCAATGTGATATCCCCCATCTTTCGAACGAAAGCCTTTTATAAACCAAGGCATTCTTGGAACGTTCTTCGAATGTCTTACAAACTGATCTTGCCTTAAATAGTTGTGCCGAGGAATTCTGACCGACTCTAGACAAGATTTCATCAATCATGTCTCCGAGTAGGTCTCTTAAAATATTGGGTTGTCTATCCATTTTGTGTTTTTATACTGTAAAATAGACAAGAGTTAGATTCATAAAAAAATACTTATTAATACAAGCAATTTTTACATATATCATAAAGCATAAGCACACTATATTACATATATTACACCACACGAATACAACTATCTTATTCCGACTCGCTCGTTTCCTCTTGTTCGGTTTTGGTTCGTTTTGCCAAGTTTCTAGGGATATATGATGTTCCTCTAATACGAGCCGTCGTTGTCCACATTGGTTTAGAAAAACCTGGTGGTTTAGAGGTTCCCGGGTCATTGTTACAACTTAAGGACTTCGGGGGTTGACGATACATATAAAGTTCATCGGGGTTGGAATTAGATTTCTCTATTTTTATGCCCTTTCCCTTATTATTTTCTTTTGCCTTTTTAAATTCAGTTGGGGTAATTTCTATAACATCATCGGAATTCTCGTCAGAATCCGATTCATCGGAGAATTGGTAATCCTCCCAATATTTTGCTTCCTTGGCGGAAACACCATTAACCATAATTAACCTTGGTCGGTTGGTTGAGGATTCTCTTTTACTTAACCGTTTTATTATTTCCCCCACCGGTTCTATTTCTTCTTCCGGTTCCGATTCTTCTTCCGGTTCCGATTCTTCTACCGGTTCCTCTTCGGGAACTTGTGAATCAGTCCACGAATCATTCCAATTTACATTTGACTCTTCATTATTATTAGGTGAGTCAATGGGACTTGTTCTAGAGGTAGACATCTATCACATAATATCAAACACGTTAAGAGATTAATATATCACATAATATTCATATGTTAAAAATATATAGTTTCCAACAAAAATGTTAAGCAATCATTTTTAAAGAAAACACGGTCGAAGTCCAGACTCACTAATGCATCCTAACAAACTCGATAAGACACACTAATGCAAATTTTCTGGTTCTCTAAGACCAACGCTCTGATACCAACTGAAATGTCCCGTTCTTATTGATTAAAAACGTTCCATATTAATTGATTTCGTTGCGAGGTTTTGACCTCTATATGAGACGTTTTTCAAAGACTGCATTCATTTTTAAAATAAACCATAACCTTTATTTCATAAATAAAAGTTTAAAAGCTTTACGTAGATTATCAAATAATGATAATCTAAAATATTCTGTTTACACACGACCATTACATAATGGTTTACAATACAAATATGTTACATCGAAATCAGTTTCTTGAATGCAATTTTTACACAATATCATACAAACATGGACTCCAAATCTTGTCCTTATTTTAGTATGCAACAGCGGAAGCTCTTAGTATTCACCTGAGAATAAACATGCTTTAAACGTCAACAAAAATGTTGGTGAGTTATAGGTTTAACCTATATGTATCAAATCGTAACAATAGACCACAAGATTTCATATTTCAATACACATCCCATACATAGAGATAAAAATCATTCATATGGTGAACACCTGGTAACCGACATTAACAAGATGCATATATATAAGAATATCCCCATCATTCCGGGACACCCTTCGGATATGATATAAATTTCGAAGTACTAAAGCATCCGGTACTTTGGATGGGGTTTGTTAGGCCTAATAGATCTATCTTTAGGATTCGCGTCAATTAGGGTGTGTATTCCCTAATTCTTAGATTACCAGACTTAATAAAAAGGGGCATATTCGATTTCGATAATTCAACCATAGAATGTAGTTTCACGTACTTGTGTCTATTTTGTTAATCATTTATAAAACCTGCATGTATTCTCATCCCAAAAATATTAGATTTTAAAAGTGGGACTATAACTCACTTTCACAGATTTTTACTTCGTCGGGAAGTAAGACTTGGCCACTGGTTGATTCACGAACCTATAACAATATATACATATATATCAAAGTATGTTTAAAATATATTTACAACACTTTTAATATATTTTGATGTTTTAAGTTTATTAAGTCAGCTGTCCTCGTTAGTAACCTACAACTAGTTGTCCACAGTTAGATGTACAGAAATAAATCGATAAATATTATCTTGAATCAATCCACGACCCAGTGTCTACGTATCTCAGTATTGATCACAACTCAAACTATATATATTTTAGAATAAACCCCAACCCTGTATAGCTAACTCCAACATTCACATATAGAGTGTCTATGGTTGTTCCGAACTATATATAGATGTGTCGACATGATAGGTCGAAACATTGTATACGTGTCTATGGTATCTCAAGATTACATAATATACAATACAAGTTGATTAAGTTATGGTTGGAATAGATTTATTACCAATTTTCACGTAGCTAAAATGAGAAAAATTATCCAATCTTGTTTTACCCATAACTTCTTCATTTTAAATCCGTTTTGAGTGAATCAAATTGCTATGGTTTCATATTGAACTCTATTTTATGAATCTAAACAGAAAAAGTATAGGTTTATAGTCAAAAAAATAAGTTACAAGTCGTTTTTGTAAAGGTAGTCATTTCAGTCGAAAGAACGACGTCTAGATGACCATTTTAGAAAACAAACTTCCACTTTGAGTTTAATCATAATTTTTGGAAATAGTTTCATGTTCATAATAAAAATCATTTTCTCAGAATAACAACTTTTAAATCAAAGTTTATCATAGTTTTTAATTAACTAACCCAAAACAGCCCGCGGTGTTACTACGACGGCGTAAATCCGGTTTTACGGTGTTTTTCGTGTTTCCAGGTTTTAAATCATTAAGTTAGCATATCATATAGATATAGAACATGTGTGTAGTTAATTTTAAAAGTCAAGTTAGAAGGATTAACTTTTGTTTGCGAACAAGTTTAGAATTAACTAAACTATGTTCTAGTGATTACGAGTTTAAACCTTCGAATAAGATAGTTTTATATATATGAATTGAATGATGTTATGAACATCATTACTACCTCAAGTTTAGTAGGTAAACCTACTGGAAGTGACAAGAAATGATCTATCTTCAAAGGATCTTGGATGGCTTGAAAGTTCTTGAAGTAGGATCATGACACAAAAACAAGTTCAAGTAAGATTTTTACTCGAATTAAGATAGTTTATAGTTATAGAAATTGAATAAAAGTTTGAATATGAATATTACCTTGAATAAGAAAGATAACCTACTGTATATAACAAAGGTTTCTTGATCTTAGATGATTACTTGGAATGGATTAGAAAGCTTGGAAGTAAATTAGTAAACTTGAAGGGATTTTTGAAGTGTTCTTGAAGTGTTCTTCCTATGATGATTATAGCTTGATTCTTGAAATGATTTTTGATGAAGATGATGATTAACTACTGGAAAAATACGTTCATAATAGTGTGTGTTTGTTGAGAGAGAATTAGAAAGAGAATTGGAAGTGAAATGGAGTGAATGATGAGTGGTAATTGGTGAGTGGTGAGTGGGGTTAAAAGGAGTTCTAGTTAGTTGACTAGCTCATGGTAGAAGTTAAAATTGATTAGTCATACATGACATAATCAAGAGTGGTATCCCATGCTAGTTCCTATTGGTATATACTCATAGTAAGTACGTTTTGAAGCTGTGTATAATACGGGTAAGAATACGACTAGAATTCTTGATGAAAGAAAAGAATGGAAAAGTAACTGTAACCATTTTCGTTAAGTATGAGTGTTTTGATATATGTCTTGAAATCTTCCAAAAGTATTTTAATACATCTAAATACACTACATGTATATACATTTTAACTGAGTCGTTAAGTCATCGTTAGTCGTTACATGTAAGTGTTGTTTTGAAACCTTTAAGTTAACGATCTCAATTAATGTTGTTAACCCATTGTTTATTATATCTAATGAGATGTTAAATTATTATATTATCATGATATTATGATATATTAATATATCTTAATATGATATATATACATTTAAATGTCGTTACAACGATAATCGTTACATATATGTCTCGTTTCGAAATCCTTAAGTTAGTAGTCTTGTTTATATGTATATAACTCATTGTTAATATACTTATAGAGATACTTACTTATCATAATCTCATGTTAACCATATGTATATCCATATATATATCGTCATGTCGTTTTTACAAGTATTAACGTTCGTGAATCGCCGGTCAACTTGGGTGGTCAATTGTCTATATGAAACATATTTCAATTAATCAATTCTTAACAAGTTTGATTGCTTAACATGTTGGAAACATTTAATCATGTAAATATCAATCTCAATTAATATATATAAACATGGAAAAGTTCGGGTCACTACAATCAACGCCAACAGTACCATTACCACCTCCAACCACAACCGCGTCGTAAACCTCAACTTCACAATCTGTCCCACGAGCATCAACGTCATACGTACCATAGATACCAAGGAGTACCAACAACAATAACTGATGAAGTATTAATTCATAACTTCATTGGAGAAACATTCTGCGGCGATTATGTAATCTCTAAAGTCTTAGAGATTATCTAATCTAGCCCTAACCATAAATCAGTTAAGCGAACCAAAATGATGGAAGGAAGAGTAGAAACCCTGACAAAAATGGTGTGTGATTAACAAGCTAAACTTGCTTTACCAACAACATCAATAGTACCATCAGCGTTACCAGCATCGTCAGTACAGTCAACATCCGAATCAACAACACCGATAACATCACAAACTCTGTCAGTTCAAGAATCACTGTGGACATCATTACGAATCAATAACGTTTATATTGTATCAACGAGTTATGAAGAATTAACTCATTTCCTCTGAAGAAATTATATGTATATTATATATATATATATATATATATATATATATATATATATATATATATATATATATATATATATATATATATTTATTGAAATAAATCTTTCAGTGCTAAGCTATTGTGTGTGAATCTTAACTACTCGGTTAATTCATATTACAAATATGCAATAATGTACGTCCTTCGGCTGCAACTTAACCAGCGTTAACTACAATCTCTGTCGCAATTCAACAAATTCCAATTCATAATAAATCAAGTATATATTTGATTTTACACTTTCATCATCAATGTACCCGAAACTTTTCAGATAACATCATTCGTACTTTGCGAAATTCACAAGAATTCCACGAACCGAACACCATACATCAACAAATAACGAAGTATTGATTCATAATTTCAATGTCATTAAAGAAATACTGCGTAAAAGTTACGTACTTTTTAAAGCCTTTAGGGATTATTCAATTCTAGTTTCAACTGTAAATCAAATGAGTTTAATTTAACATTAACTCATTAAATCTATGTTACATCTGAAGAAAATATACATATATATATTTTCATAAAGACTGTAATAAAATTCTTTTGTACAAAATATTAATTGTGAAATTTTTTTTAACGGGTAGGTAATACCCGAGAGATATATAAATTCACAATTAATATGTTACATTCTTCGAATCTGATTCAGAAAATCATCCATTATACTCCCTACTTTCACAACAATATACATTCTTTTATAGAAATCAAAACAACCATACTCATTCAAAATTTAATTACATATTCTGATTTTGAAATCTCAAAATTTAACTTGAGATATGACCAAAATCATCACTCTTAGATCCTTACATCTTTCACAAGCTATATTTTGACTTCAAAACTGTGTTGGAACATCAAATGTATGTTAAAGATTACAATCTGTGTTCAAACCCTTCAAAAATTTCTGAAGACACTTCGAATGATGAGCAATCGAGATGATGATCCAACCACATGTTACCCACAGTTATGTACCCGAAAAACTCTTGAAACCAAAGTAAAAGTTTAAACAACGTATCTGCGTTAGATTCTTTGGCATTTATTAGCAAAAATAACTTTGCGACTCCTATTCAAAGTAGCCAGTTTTTTCACAGCTCCAGCAAGTCAACTTCGACTTTTCAGTCAGACTAACCTTATTATAACCTTGAGATATACACCATTGTTACCAGGGAACCTTTTACATTCCACCATATTATTAGCAGATGTACCAACAACTTCATTACCCTTTGACTTTAGCCTCTCCAAAAAGTCATCATAATTATTCATTGAAACCCCATCATTTACTCATTCGCATCTTGTAATGAGAATTGCCATACGAATCATTGGGAATTAGCAATCAGTATTTTGAAATCTTGCAGCATGTCTGCGCCAACAGTTATATGTGTATATATAACGTCTATCTTCTGGAATTAATTTGAATGTGAAGTTTCTAAAAAACACTCCGAACTACGAATTGGTTCTCCAAAAATGGAAAAAATGCTGATGAAGCAGCAAAAACTATAAACGACTTTAAATGGTAAAAGCTGGATGATAATGATGAAGTGTGCTGGCAAAGCGCAGAAAGAGAGAAGTTTTGGAACTGGAAAACGGATTGAGCAAAGTAGGAAGGCGGTTGTGGACAAATTACAAAGACTGAACCTGACTTTAAAGGATCCAAATGATTCAGTACCTGCTGAAGTCATTAACGAATACCTTGCTCCTGACTCTAAACCCCTACGGACAATATTCTTCATCATCCTCTGATATTAGAAATTCTAAAATATCATCATATCTTTCATTATAAATATCCTCCATATTTCTGAAGATATTTTCTTAATTTTTCTTATTTGAAATCATTTACCTCTTCGTGCTATCTGTATTACATCATAAAAGAAACTATTTTAGTTTCTAAATTCTGAAAGATTCAAGTTTAAAATAGGAATATTTTGAAGTAGTGTTGAGAACTGAAGCATGAATTAGTATAATATAATGACACTTGATCAATGTGATTATATTACAGTAAGTCATGCTGAGTTTCTAAATGGAACGTGATGATTCACAGATCATAACATCATCATGTGCCATGTTATACGACTCTTGTATTCTATTTAACCTCTAAAATATTAAGAAAATATTTCTTGATGATTCGGCCTTTTCCAAGGTATTCTAGTAATTTGACAAGTCAAGATCGTGCCATCACAATTTCCTTCCTAGAACATTAACAATGTTCATTCCGAAATTCATATCTGTGAATTCTGGACCATTACAAGCGGTGCTTAATCGCAAGAAGAAGAAACGAAAGGACAAAACTCCGAAATAGAAATTGGGGTATAAATTGCAGCAAATAAAAGAGAGCATTAACTGTGAATGATAATGATTATAGAAGACAGAAGCAGAGACTTTGAAATATAAGGGAACATATAAAGCCCAACGACAAACCAAAAATTATAAACCATATATCGATGCATATAGCAATATAAAGATACGGGAGAACTAGAAACACTATAAACCCAAGAGTATAGTAGAAGTAAATAGATTCTTCCGGCGGTAGATGAAAAAGAAGAATGACCGATATGAAAGTTAGAAGTATATCGAGAATCAGAGCTGGATGGAGCATATTGATGAATACTTTAAAATATGAGTTGAGGGGGAAAGAATAGAAGGTGATGAAACATGACTTGGAACTTAGAAATCAACAGATTTAACTCACACAATTGCAGAATAAGTGAATCAAACCCTCTAGTGAATAGGTTAATTTTTTTTTTTTTTGATTAATTTAGTCAAACCACAACTAAATCAAGTGTGATTAGATCAACACCTAGAACTATTATTCACCACATGGGTGATTTGGACTGAGAGAGAATCGGAGGAGCTCACTAGATCTGAGAGTGTGTAACAAATAAGAGGCTTAACCTGAAATGAAGAACATAAGACTTTATATACCCCTGCTGTTGACTCACCCATACGATTCATTCATCACACGTACGAGTTGGCTTCATCAGCCATACGGGTGATCACTCACTCGTGTCTTCTTATTTAGGTTGTAATTGTGACTTAGCTCAGCATCAACCGTGCGTATGAGCCTGTCAGCCGTACTAGTGAGGCTTCACTCGTACGTCTGACTAAGTCTAACATAGTCAAACATCTAAATCTCGTTCCTGCAGTTCCTGTAACCACATACAAACACAGGATAATAATGAGCAATCATGGTGGCCTGTAAACTGTTATACTTGCAATGGACGTGGGTAGATGTCTAGGGACTTGCATAAAATGCATCAACAGAAGGTGTGAGTTGTAAGGAAATGAAGGAGGTGAATTTATAAGAAAATCTCCGACAGAATAATTAAAATGGATGATCGCATTTAAAGCGGATCCTGATTTCCTTGATTACCGGAGAGTCAAATCTTATTAAGAAGATTTTCTTCAAATCCCTTGAAATCTGGGAATCAATCATATCTACGTCAAATGATAAGATGAATCTACACTTACTCATTTCACTCTTCTATGTTAGCTTCATTCGTACTCTTCATATAAATGGATTGTTTATCCAAATTATTCGCTGATGATAAAACTCTAATTTTCAGCCCGTATGTATCATGAAAACATACTTATTATCATTCACGACCTTTCCACTTAAATTTAGGGACGAAATTTCTTTAACGGGTAGGTACTGTGACAACCCGGAAATTTCCAACCAAATTTAAACTTTAATCTTTATATGTTTCCGACACAATAAGCAATATTTGTTAAGTTAAATTTCAAGAATTTTAAACTATGTTCATACATTCATTCAACCTCGACCAAGTTCCAACGATTCACGAACCATTAAACGAATATGATTATATATGTATATGTGTATATATATTATAACTTGAAACGTAAACAAAATATTAGATTAAATACTTTATATGATTGTATCTGTTTCAAAATGTTTATCAATGGAATTAGAAGATAAGATCAAATGATTGAATTATCAGATATATTAAATTATGATTACAAGTCTCTGTTAAAAGGCCCACGTTGATTTGAGAAATCTTTCCATTTTAACAATATTCGAAAAATGGTAAAGTAATTTATAAATAAGAACAAATTGTCAATCATTGAGAACTAGACAAAGGATAGTGGAAGATTGAATCTCATAAAGACTCGATTGATCTATTTAGTTTCAAACGTACAAAAACGTTTTCAGTTTAAAAAGAACTTTATTATTAAAACGTATATAACTTTTATAAATATCTAGAACCACTTTTGACAACTCATTACTTAACTAGTATGATAAAGATAACGATATTTATATTTTATTTTATTAAATATATATAACGATTTAAATTAATATTATATATATTTATACGCGTATAATACGTATATAGTTTTATACTTTTACTATACTTAAACTTTACCTTTACTTTATTTTTACTTTACTTTAACTTTAACTTTAATAATTCACTTTAATAATTCATACTTTAATAATTTATACTTTAATAATTCACTTTAATAATTCATACTTTAATAATTCACTTTAATAATTCATACTTTAATAATTCACTTTAATAATTCACTTTAATAATTCAAAAATCTATTATAAATAGAATTCAATAGGTTTCATTATTTTATAGAAACTTGAAAATATTTTTCTCTAAACTCTCTCAATCGATTTACATATATATATTTGCTCCGTATTATTTCAAGATATTATTAGTATACATAAAATATTACGACAGAGTGTTGTCCGAGTGATTTCGAAATTGTTTTTCGAGTAGGATAGGATTAAGGAAATTATGGGTTATAGCTATGGAGGTGATTGAGTATGGTTCATGGGTATGCTCGTGAGGTCAATATAGTGTTTATCATTTCCGTTGCATCTACGTACCTTTCCTGCAATATTGAATCTCAATATTGATACGTGAGTACTCATAATATAACTTTTACATACTAATAGTGTATCCCTAACTAGTGCTCGAGTATTTAGGATTATGCATGCTTGTACTTTTGATATTGCCCTTAGACAGGTTAGGTTGAATCTTGAATTAGTTACACTTGCGGTTGAGATAAGGTATAAGATATGCATGTCCTTGGAAAGCTAGCGAAAAATTAAGAACTTTTCCTTTAGATATCGCGAATGGTTTCGATGAACGGATTAGAAGTTATAATCAATTGAATTTTCGATATTTTTATTAAAAATGATTATTATTATCGTCGTTTTTATCGTCGTTCTAGTTTTATCTTATTATTATCATTATTATTATCTTTATCAATAAAAGGAATTTATCATTAAAAATTGTTTTTTTTATTACTATCGTTATTATCGTTAAAGTTATAATTAGTATTATTATTATTATTATCCAATTATTATTATTATTATTATTATTATTATTATTATTATTATTATTATTATTATTATTATTATTATTATTAGTATTATTATTATTATTATCATTATTAATATATATATATATCATTATTTAAAAATGGTTATTGTTATTGTTATTATTATAATTACTATATTATCATTAAGATAATTATTAGTATTATCGTTAATAATATTATAGTAACTATCATTATTAATATTAGTGTAATTAAAACAAATAATTGTAACACCTAAATATTTTGATTACTATTATTATCATTATTATGAACACGGTATAAAAGATGATTAAAAGCTATTAAACGAAACGATTAGGAAATAATGAGTAAGAGTATCATGATAAAATTAAAATATTATAAGATATTAATTTAGATAAAATTATCGTTCTTATTATTTTTATCATTACTATTATTATTAAAAGTATCGTTAGTATTAAAACTATCATTTTAACAAAAATTATCATTTTAATAGAAATGTCATTGTTACTATAAAATATCATTATTATTATTATTTTAAATAGAATTATTATTTTAAAGATAATATTAAAAATTATCGTAAATATTAAAGTTATCATAATTAGAATTATCTTTTTATCATAATGTCATCTTAGTAATTATAAATATTGATATTTTTATAATAATAATTATTATTACAAAATAATACAACTTTTACTTACTATCATTATAGATATTATTTTATCAAATAAATATGTGATACAAACATATTTTACTACGTGTAATAACTTACTTTAATAATACCTATCATATTATCTTTATGATATTAAATGAACCCTATAAATTTTATTACTTAATATATATAAAAGTATATTTTATTATATAAATTTAATATAAAATTTTATTTATTAATAAATAAATTATATTATTTACTCTAATAAATCTTTTAAAAATATTTAAAAATATAAAACGACGATATTTAAACTATATATTAATCATGTATAGATTTTTGGAAATTATTTTGAGTCAAATTTACTTTTGTTGACTTTTGCATATTAGTCTCGAGCATTAGGATTGTGGTACACTATGACTTGACCTAATTTGTTAGACAAATATTGACCAACATATAAATATATATAATTAATTTAGGTTCGTGAATCCGAGGCCAACCTTGCACTTGTTCAATGACGTTATATGTATTTTTACTACGAAATACAGTATGGTGAGTTTCATTTGCCTTTTTACCCTTTATATTTTTGGGCTGAGAATACATGCGCAACTTTTATAAATGTTTTACGAAATAGACACAAGTACGTGAAACTACATTCTATGGTTGAATTATCGAAATCGAATATGCTCCTTTTTATTAAGTCTGGTAATCTAAGAATTAGAGAACAGACACCCTAATTGACGCGAATCCTAAAGATAGATCTATTGGGCCTAACAAACCCCATCCAAAGTACCGGATGCTTTAGTACTTCGAAATTTATATCATGTCCGAAGGAGGATCCTGGAATGATAGGGGATATTCTTATATGTATATAGTTAATGTCGGTTACCAGGTGTTCACCATATGAATGATTATTTTTGTCTCTATGCATGGGACGTATATTTATGAGAACTGAAAATGAAATTCTTGTGGTCTATTAAAATGATGGAAATAAATGATTATGATAAACTAATGAACTCACCAACCTTTTGGTTGACACTTTAAAGCATGTTTATTCTCAGGTGTTAAAGAAATCTTCCGCTGTGCATTTGCTCATTTTAAAGATATTACTTGGAGTCTTTCATAGCATATTTGGAAGAACGTTGCATTCGAGTCATTGAGTTCATCAAAGATTATTATTAAATCAATTTATAGTTGGATAGTGGATATTATGAAATGGTATGCATGCCTGTAAATTTTCGATGTAAAGAAAGTTTGTCTTTTAAAAACGAATGCAATGTTTGTAAAATGTATCATATAGAGGTCAAATACCTCGCAATGTAATCAACTATTGTGAATCGTTTATAATGTATATGAACGGGTCCTTTCTAAAACAACTTCACCACCACTACAAAATTCCGTTCCATCACTGACAAATGACCTAGAAGCTATGGTTACTACCATTTTCACATTAGTAGCAAGGATTTGAGTCTTTATCAAGCCTATGATAATGAGTACAACATGACAGGCTATGAGTGAAATTCATTTCTTAGATCTATAGGGAACCCTAAACACTTGAGTGATTTGAGTGACCCGTTAAAGCTTGCCTAAGTCATGTAACCTACTCGCATGCTTGCAGAGATAGTTTCAACCCTAACATAGATGACTCACCTTATCTTTTACTCTTATAATAAAAAGCAAACCGCTTAGGCTATTAGAAAAGAAACTCCAAAAAGATTTCTTGAAGTAAAAACGAGAAGTTTGCTTAAGGACAAGCAAAGTCCAAGTGTGGGATATTTGATATCGGCTAAAAAGTCACATTTTCACCCCAGTATTAAGGCCTAAAAACAAGAAAGATTCGAACTTTGTCGGCAAAATCCCCACTTCGTCGGTTAGAATTGAAGAACAAGTAATTACGAAGACGATGCAAAAAGAATCAAGAGAATCGGAGCTAAAACGAAGATTCTAGAGTGAAAAAGGTGAAAGATAAGAAATTAAATTACGATCCAGGGAATCAACAGGCCAAACGGCTTACCAAACGGCCTGCCAATGTGAAAAACAGTCTGCCAAACAACCAGATCAAACGGCCTCAGCAAACGGGCTGCCTCGGCAAACGGGTTGGCCAAACGGCCTTCCAAACAGCCTGCCAGCCATTTGCAGGAAAAAATCAAGCTTATTTAAAGGGCACTTGTCATTCATTTTCAACACACACTTCAATTCACTTCTTTCTCTCTTGTACATTATTAGTCATACTTTCAAGGTCTTCGACTCCGTGCGGGAAACCTAGTACCCGGAGAAGAACGCCGAAGATTGTTTTAGGAGCAGTCTGGAGTCTTGAAGTTGTCACTTTTGTATTCAGAACTCGTTTAACCTACTGGTAATTCTATCCCTTGTCTTTTTATAATGTCTTCCATTATTATGCTTTGCGATATTGTTGCCATGATTAGCGAATAGTTATCTTTAGTGTATGTTATGACGTAATCAATTATAATGCCGAAATTATATTATGGCTTG
The DNA here is from genome assembly GCF_046630445.1 of Rutidosis leptorrhynchoides. Taxonomy (NCBI): domain Eukaryota; kingdom Viridiplantae; phylum Streptophyta; class Magnoliopsida; order Asterales; family Asteraceae; genus Rutidosis; species Rutidosis leptorrhynchoides. The sequence continues at coordinate 174,727,377 of NC_092342.1, read as the reverse complement.
TGTATGTTGTCAAAATGCTTTCCGATTGTGCTTTGAACTCAGTCTCTTTTCCAACTAATAGAACATAGTTATTGGCTCTGTTTTTGGGAAGTCACGAACCCCGATTGAGAGTACACTATCTGTGTCACCCCTTGGTAAGAGAAGTCTATCGGATACAACGTAAGTTTAACTGAGGACTCTTTCATAGTGAAACATCTAACTAGACCCCTAGTACATTGTTGGTCCTAGACCATGCTAGTTTAGTTACCAAGCATATAAACTTTATACGTGCACGCTGAAGCACAACGGTTGTTGTAAGCTGTACCTCTGCTAAGTAAGGCCATGGAACACAGTTAATGTTGACTAGTACACTTCACCATAACGCGGTCTCAAGCATTGCACCCCGCTTGAGGGATTCTTAGTTAATTAAGGAACTGTTTGTTCGAACACATAAAGGATTGGACCGTTAGGATAACCGAACGTGTTCTTTATGGTTAAACTCTTTTAAGGGCCTAACTATCTTCTAAACCAATCATTAACGAAAGCATTGCGACCCATCACGTCTCTCAGATATGGAAAACCATGTATTCTATTATGCTTAAGAAAGTTTAGACCATTTCAGAATGTTAATACGTCACCCAACCGAGTCGCTCAATTGGATGAGCCATCTGAACATGTATGCCTGTAGTCAGACTGCACGGGCGTTGAGGGTAAGGGACGTTGCTGTCTATTCAGAATCTTCAAGCCTAGCGCATTACCCAGTAACATGTCTTATGACAGGGGCGTTTAGGACTAGTGTAGTAAATACAGGTTCACTGCCTATCCATGAGCCAGCATTCCATAATACAAGGCAAAGTAACTGATGAAATCATAGCATGCACTTGTTTTAGCCTTATCTGAATTACAAATTTTATCGTATTTACTTTACTTTAATCTAGAAAACCCAAAATCAGGTAATCACCAACTACTCCTGCACTTTATAATTATCTTAAGTTTTAGATATAGGTTCGATTCTACTAATATCTCAAAAATACGACTCTAGGTCATACTTCACTTACTCATAATAAGGAGTAGTATGATTTAGACCCTGCTAAATATAAATTTAAAACAAGTGTCCCCCCTCTTGGTGGCCGGCCCTGACACGCCGCGACCTAACGACATCGCGCGAAATAAAACCGTCCGTTTCGGTCATATCACAACCCAAGAACATATTTCCAACAGACTTCCACTGGCATTAATAATATTGGCCAGTCTTAAAAGACACACCATGTGTAACAACTAGTCAATTATGTTACACTCCTATATTTTGATTTATAGCAATCATCCTTTTGTTCTAGATATCTATATGAACGTGTGACATGGTTAAGTGTCGATCATCATCGTTCAAGATTATATTTCCCGATAGAGATTTATGGCGATCAAATAGACTGGTATTCCATTAATTCAGTCGTAGCATAGCCATGCATTTAAATCATCACAAATCAATGAGGGGCTCAGAGATATCACTTCTACTCGCTAAAAGAAGAAGGAACAAATTGTTTCAACTGTATAGACATCCATCATATTCAATATTATACCTGATCTGCACCCTTATGACCGACATTTATGCACAATGTTAGATACAGTTCAATGTACAATAAAGTTTGTGTCAGGAATCCTCATACATATCCACTCTAGGATAAATGATGTTGCCATCTTAGAGCTTACTTTTGACTCAAAAGCATGAAGTAATGTCGAAGTGTAGTCACTCGTGAACCTTGATCAGCTATCAAGTTCCTCATGAATGTAGTTTCATATAAGCCTATATTACTACACTTCATAGCAGCCTTAATTCAATTCTCTCTTCCTTAGAGAATGACCGACTGTGGAGGTTTATGAAATAATATTCATTGGAAGTTAAAACATGTGAATGAAACATGGAAATATAAAATGAAATGATCGCATCGTGTGTATAATATAATCTCAATATATTAATCATGAAATCAATTGCAAAAAAACACCCAATGTTTAAAGTGTCAAACCTACATAATCAAACTTTATCATCAATGAAACAAATACCAATAGACTTGCTATGACCATCATGCTTAGTCTGTGGCAAAGGCTGGTGAAAGGATCAGCCAAGTTTTCAATCGTTTCTACTCTACTTAATAATATGTCATTTTCTGTTACAAGTTGACGGATGTAATGGTACTGTCTGAGTCTGTGCAGTGTGCCCTATTGTGACCTTGGTTCTTGAACCAAGACAATGGTACTCACATTATTGCAGAAAATCTCAACGAGATCATGGATTTAAGGAACCACTCCTAGATCTCCGATGAATTTCTGTATCCACATGTCCTCTTTAGTAGCTTCATTTTAGCGCTATGTACTCAGCTTCTGTTGTAGAATCAGCAATAGTACTTTGCTTGGGACTTCTCCAAGTGATGGCTCTAGTGTTCAACATAAACACAAATCTAGATTGCGAAGAGCAATCATCTTTATCTGATTGAAAGCTAGCATCCGAATATCCTTTGATGCTCAGCTCGTCATTCTCACCATAGACCAAAGAACATCTCTTTAGTCCTCCTAAGATACTTTAGAATGTTCTTAACTGCTATCCAATGAGCTTCACCAGGATTGGCCTGATAACGAGTAGTCATGCTTAGTGCATACGATACATCAGGCCAAGTGCATATCATGGCATACATGATCGATCCTATAGCAGAAGCATACGGAGTTCGACTCATAGTTGCTGACTCCAAGTCAGAATTAGGACACTGAGACTTGCTCAATATCATTCCAGGGTTCATAGGAACACATCCATTCTTGGAGTTATGCATACCGAATTTTTTAGGTATCTTATCTATATATGCGCTTTGGCTTAGCCCAATCAATCCCCTTGATCAATCTTGATAGATCTTGATTCCCAATATATATTATGCATCTCCTATGTCCTTCATGGAGAAACATTTCTCTAGCCAAGCTTTGACATCTTTCAATGTCGGTACATTGTTTCCTATGAGTAATATGTCATCGACATATAGTACAAAGAAGACTACAACACTCCCACTAGACCTAACATAGACACGTGGCTCATCTTTGCTTATGTTGTTGGATCCTAAGATCAACATGAACATGATGAATGGAACGAATAGCCAAAAAGTAATCAAGGAAGTTGAGATAAAATGAGATTGTCTATTCCACTGCTTCATTGATCTCATTACATAACGTTGGCTATTGTTAGTTTCTATGGAGTTCCTAGATCCTTTATATAGCCCTCATCTAAAGGATATCTTGGGAGTATGATTGACTCATTATAGAGTCCTAACAATCTCCCCTCATGAGGTAATCACACTTCCAAACGAACACTTCATAGGAACAACATACAAAATTATATGAAAGAAACACGCTATCGCTAACTAGCTCCCCTCATGAATCTTGCATGGCCATTGAAGTAAATCTTTGAAACTTGGAGTTCTTCTACCTTCCATGGTCTTTGAGTTTGCACAGCGGAAATGCGCAACCATGTGACATTTATCATAGCATCACTTCATGTTGTTGGAAATACACTTCGAATTCTTGGAATCACTCCCCCCAAAGCTCTCGTAGGCTCCTACATGAACTAACAACGATCTTGAAACCAAGCACATTCTAACTTACTCACGATTATTGGAAAACTACTGAAGTCCCAGCTTTTGACTAGGTTCGTCAAACCCCAATGAAGAATGTTCATCATTGAATTCAATTAGATCCCCTCCGACACTTGCCTTGATTAGTAAGCTCGAAAGACTTGGGAAACTCCCCTCACAAAGTATAATGGACACAGCCAATCAAGTGTGATCAATCACATCCATGATCATCTCATAAATCGTTATATTCCTATATCAATATAAGTTAGCTTGACGTGGCTCCTTTGAAGTTCCTAACGTGTCACACCCCCAAAATGGACCAGGGGTAATTGTGACCATTCATATCATAACCTAGTTGTATAAATGAGAACGACTCTGTATGAAACGTTTTAAATAAAACCTTTATTAATAAAACAGCGAAAGCAGCAATAAATGTTTACATCATTATTAAAATGTAAAATAAATATTTATGAAATAAAATATAATATGCGATGTGGACTCCATGCAAGCATCAAATCTATCATCACATTGTTGCAATCAGCTAGCTCAATCATCTTAATCGTCACATGAGACAAAACATGCTTAAAGTATCAACCAAAAGGTTGAGTAAAATTCATAGGTTTATAAATAATAACTAAAGTTTTAGACCACAAGATTTACTTTAAAGTTTGATTGATATAGAAATATCAATCTAAAAGTGTTGTTGTAGTTTGTAATATCGCTACTAAACAATTACCCTATGACATCTTGTACTGTCAGTGTCGTTGAATCATTATTATATAACCAAAGACCAACGGTCGAATGGTTAGAGACGTTACTCTCAATAGGCCTACTCACAATAATTAAGTTTGCATTTATACATAGCATTTAATGATATTACATTAGGGATTTAGCATGAATCAAAGCATGACAACATAGTTAACAGTTGAGTACTTGTGTCTAAGCATAAAACAGTTATAAAGCAAGCATGTTTCTCACCTCAAGTTGTAAACAGATATGAAATATTAAAAAGTGGGGCTATGAAGTTCACCTTAAATAACAGTTGAAGTTAATCCACAAAGAAATGGAATGAACCGAAGTAAGTGAACGAGATCTCAACCTAGATATATAACGTTTGGTCAGTTATTGTCTAACAGACAAAGAGTATGTTTATTAATATAATGACTATTTTAACAGTGATAGTTCATATAAAGAAGTTTCTAATTTAGGAAAGTTTCCATTTGAAGTAGGTTCCCAGTTTTAGAAAGTTCGGGTTATAATCCTTCACTTAGGACGTTGTACAACCTTGCCCAAACTTCGGTGCTTTCAAGTAAGTCAACGAATGACCAGATATGGGGGTCAGGAACTTTCGGTTAGACTAAGTCTATAGAACCTTTCGTTTAATCCAAAACCTTATTCCTATAAGCACTCTGAGACATCATTCACATGACCGTAAGTAGCAGTGAAGTTCGTATAAGTTATACGTTGTCTTTTGATCATAACCTTCACTTGTTATGTGTGTATATGAATACGACACGTTGATATGTTATTAATATGTATATTACATTCATTAATGTATTAATAAGTCGATTATCTTATCTTATATATTAATAGTATAAGTGTGTATAGGTTTTATGTTTATTATTATTAAGTTAATATTATTATATACTTAGATAATATTAATGATTAATATATATATATATATATATATATATATATATATATATATATATATATAGTAATAATAATAATAATAATAATAATAATAATAATAATAATAATAATAATAATGATATATGCTATGTTTTTTATAAAGTAAATGTATGTATGTTAATTTAGTAATTAAGTAATGTTCATAATTATATAGAATATTTATAATGTGTTTAGATAAATATATAATTATTAATTAAATATTTATTTACAGGTCAAAAATAGGCATATATATCTTAAATTCGTTTTTAATTTAATTAATTATCAAATAATTATGTTTATAATTTTTATATGTTTCTTTTAGTTCATATTTCTGTAGAAAATTTTTATAAAATAAATTTATCGTATTTTTATATTTATTTTTTATTTAACCTTACATTTATTTTTATAATAAGAGTTTAATTATAGAATAAAACTATTTCGATCAAAATAACTATATTTATAATTTTTTCAGGTTTATCCAAGTTTATAAACTCAAAAAAATTTTGTATATATTTTTTACTGTTAAAACTATTTATTACGAATTTTACATCTTTTTTACGTTTATTTAATATATAATTCGAAATTAACTATAATTAACACTCCAATAATTCTTATAATTATTTTTATATGTTTTATCACATTTCTAAATAATATTTATGTAATTTATACTGTTTTTGGTATTTTATATAATTGTTAATTTGTTTTATGTTTATATAATTAAATCGGTACACAAATAAATAAAGAATATATATGTGTAGTGATATATAAATTAGGGTTTCGAATTTAGTAATTATTATAAGTCTATTACATTCTGTAAAAATAATTTTTACTATTTTTAAGCATTTAGATTAATTTATTTTGATTTTAAATCTATATATATAAACTAAATACATTATATAATAAAAATAATTATTCTACTGATCAAAATAATATATAAAAATATTTTTTATCTAATAATATTAGTATTATGAATTTTCATCAGTTCCTATATATTTATAAAGTTACTTTTTGATTTATTATAATTTTTATAGTTTTTTGGTACAATATAATAAGATTTAATAGATACAACTATACTTAATAATTTGTAAAAATTATTTTGAGGTCAGAATAATACATATATATTTATCATAAGTTTTATGTATATTTTTCATAATTTAATTTTAAGTTTTCATATTTATTTTTATATATAAACTGTAACATATACATATTTAAGTTTTAATTTATAAAAATTATATATACAACTTATAAATTCTTATTATTATTTTCTCCATGTTATATAAATGTATAACAATAATTTTAGCATTTAAGATGAATTATTTATGCATTAATTCGATTTATAAAGATCTATATAAAAAAATTTACACTTATCAGCTAAAAAATTTATATAAACCGTAAAAAAATAAAGAAAAGAAAGAAAAACCTACAATTATTTTTCTTAGGGTTTAGAGAGAAAGCTCCAAGATTTTGTGATGAAAAAATATGAACTTATGATATATATTTATAGGATAAAAATAACTTGGACATGAAGAAAAAATGTAATTGGAATTAAAATCAAATACAAATTCTTTTCCTTTTTTTTTTAAATTCGACAGAAGCCCTTTATGGGTATTTTTAAAAAATAAATTTATTTATTAGAACAATCTAGATCTTATTTATTTTTTTATTTTTATTTGTTTTCTTTTTCCTTTTATTTTATATATTCCGAAATATATACATATATATATATATATATATATATATATATATATATATATATAGTATTTATATTTATTGTAATTAATTATAATTTAACTTTAATTACCTATGGGTGGTCAGTATTGTTGGGATTTAACAAGTTTTAAAACTCTTAAAACCATTTAAGATTATAATCAAAACGGAAGCGTGTAATTACAAATTAAACTTGTTAATCTTTAAACCAATTAAAGTTAAATCCCACAAGGATCAAGTTATGAAATCATGCTTATAATTGACAAGAAAAGAAGTGATTCAATACCTCCTCAAAACCAAGTTTGAGGGCTGTCCAAAATGGTAGTAGGATGATGAACAAAAATGTAGAACTTCAAGCCTTTGATCCTCCAACACCACCCTTAAGTTAGCTAGACTTTATAACCTTAACACCCTTGTTAACCTAGCTTGAAAACCCACTTTTCTGCCTTGGAAAAATTCGGACAGCAGCTGCCAAATATGAGCAGAATGTTTGATGATATTGAAGAGTTTATAGCTTCTAACTTGAAGCCTCAAGTGTGTAATACCCACAAGCAACTATCCCAACACCTAGTACTTTGGTTAGGATTTGTTGACACTTGAATTTAGCTTCCAAAAACAAATTAAGAACCCTCTCTTGCCCTTAAAACCCCACGGCCAGGCAGCTCAAAAGGGAGCAGAATTTTTACTTCAAAACTTGATGTATTTGCAAGTGTGTCTTTTCAAAATGAGTCAACATGCATGTTTATGGAATTGGGAAAGTATGGCAAAGTAATGGAATCTCTAGCATGTGTGCTTTCCATTCCAAGGCCACTACTTTAAGTTATTATATAAAATAGTAATTATAAAACTTGACATAATTTATAAGCTTGCACATTTTATAAACTTGTTCTTTTATAATTTATAAAACAAGTTTTATAAACCTTGCATTTTATAAATTATGTAAACTTTATTTATAAAACCAATTATATAAAATTCCATATTATTTGTTATGTATACTTTATTTTATAAAACCAATTTTATAAAAGTAACATAACTATATTAATTATTTAACCTATAAATAATTAAATCCATATATATAAATTATTCCATAATTTATACATACACATCAAGTAATATTTAAGAAAACCATTTTTCTTAAAGTTCAAGTGTCGTGTATTTAATCAACGATCCATTCGCTAAGATCAAATACGAATAAGGTGTCGGTAAGCTTATTATTGGGTATGACCCGACTTGGATCAAAACATATTAGCCACATTAATTTAATATGTCTCTCGGGCATATGAAATACCTTCAATCTCCCACTTGCACGAGAAACATAAGAAATTAATGCAAGTGACGGATACCACCTAACGACCGTCCATCACCCCCAATATGTTATGACTTTGTGCCATTCAATAACATCATCCCTTTCGAGTCCCATCTCGAATATGAATAGGTGAATCTTTCAATATATATCCTTTTGTCCTAGATGTCATGTTAAATCCAAGAGACATAGAATGATCACTCTCTTATAGATTTAACTTTATCAGGCCTTAGACATCTGACTCTCAACAAATAAGAGGGACAAATTCCATCTTGACTGCATACGTCCTAGACACTACACCTTGTACCATACCTGAGGCCTCCCTTATGTACTACCATATTTCAGAATAGCGAAGGAAAGAATCAAGGCACAATATTTGGTGAATATCTGAACCCAATATGTGTCTCAGGTCAGAGGATATAATGATATTCTCCTTTACTCAAGATTACATGTGATCAACCACAAAGGCTTCATATAGTTAATCTTGAGAGCGGGTCTTCCAATATTTGTGTCCCACAAATATCTATGAACCTTGGTTGCAACCTTGCCCCACATTCACCATTTGAATGTTAACCAATCCAAGTTCATAATAGTCTAGACCTCACACTTGTTCCCACAACTGTGATCAACTACGGAATTTAGAATAATAGTTTATTCATGGATAAAATATGCAAAATTGGAACATGACTCATAATTAAATTAATACCATAATTATATTAATGAGTTTGAACTAATTCATTCCGTTACAATACATAAAATAGATCAATTCCAATCACTAGAATATCGAAGCCCTAATGCACAAACATGTCCCTTATGTTTTGGCCCATGTAAAAGCTTCGTGAGTGGATCCGCAACATTTTGATCTGTGTGAACTTTGTGAATACATATCTTTCCCTTTTCAACCTCATCCCTGATGTAGTTGAATCTCCGCTCAATGTGACGAGTCTTTTGATGAGCACGAGGTTCCTTGATTTGAGCAATCGCACCCTCGTTGTCACAAAAGATCTCAAGAGGGTCCTGAATGGAAGGGACCACTCCTAAGTCGTCGATGAATTTCTTCATCCATGCAGCTTCCTGAGCTGCTAATGAGGCGGCAATGTACTCCGACTCTGTAGTGGATAACGCAACAACTTCCTGTTTTGAGCTCTTCCAAGAGACTGCACCACCATTTAACATGAAGACATAACCGGATTGTGATCGAGAGTCATCTCGATCAGTTTGGAAACTCGCGTCCACGTAACCTTTTACAGCGAGTTCCTCCTCACCAGACCCATATATTAGAAACATATCCTTAGTTCTCCTAAGGTATTTCAATATACTTTTAACAGCAATCCAATGACTGTTTCCTGGGTTGTTCTGGTACCTACTTGTCAAGCTTAGAGCGCATGACACATCCGGTCTAGTACATATCATTGCATACATGATAGACCCAATAGCAGATGCGTATGGGACTTTCTTCATTCTCTCTTGTTCATCTTTCGTGGTAGGACACTGAGATGAACTGAGAACGGTTCCTCTTTGAATAGGTACCAAACCTTTCTTAGAGTTTTCCATCTTGAACCTTTTCAAGATTTTATCAATGTATGTACTTTGACTTAAACCTATCAATCTCTTGGATCTATTCCTATAGATCCCTATCCCCAATATGTATTGTGCTTCTCCAAGATCCTTAATGGAGAAGCAACTCTTTAGCCAAGTTTTGACTTCTTGCATTGTGGTAATATCATTCCCAAATAATAATATATCATCCACATATAGCACAAGAAACATTATGGAGCTCCCACTAGCCTTCTTGTATACACAAGCTTCATCACCATTTTTAATGAAGCCAAATTTCTTTGCCTCTTCATTAAAATGATGATTCCACATTCTAGATGCTTGTTTCAATCCGTAGATTGACTTCTTTAACTTGCATACCTTCTTAGGATTTTTCGGATCAACAAAACCTTCGGGCTGTACCATATAGACATCTTCCTCAAGATATCCATTCAGGAAAGCGGTTTTGACATCCATTTGCCATATTTCATAGTCATAGTGAGCAGCAATGGCAAATAATATCCTAATAGACTTTAGCATTGCCACAGGCGAGAAAGTTTCATCATAATCAACCCCTTGAGTTTGAGTGAAACCTTTTGCTACAAGTCTAGCTTTGTATGTATCCAAGTTTCCATGTATGTCGGTTTTCTTCTTGAAAAGCCATTTGCAATCAACTAGCTTGGAGCTAGGAGGTTGCAAAACAAGTTCCCAAACTTGATTTTCATACATGGATTGCATCTCGGCGTTCATGGCTTCCTGCCATTTATCTTTATCAATCCTTGATAAATCATCTTCGTAGTTTGTCGGTTCATCCAAATCAACCGTATAGCAACCATCCACGAGAAACCCATATCTCTCGGGAGGATTACTAATCCTACTAGATCTTCGAACGTCTTGTGTACCTTGATCATCCACTTGATCATTTTCAACATCCTCATGTTGAGTACTAGTGCCAACCAATTGTGTATCATCGGTTTGATCTTGTACCTCTACAAGATCTATCTTCCTTTCACCATCACCTTCCATAAGGAACTTGGTTTCAAGGAATTCCGCTTTCCGAGCAATAAATACCGTTTGCTCGGATGGATCATAGAAGTAATACCCCATGTCATCTTTGGGATATCCTATGAAGATACACTTTGTGGATCGAGCATGTAGCTTATTAGCCACATATTGCTTAGGATAAGCTTCACATCCCCATACTTTCAAGTATGAAAGAGAAGGAGGTTTTCCAAACCACATCTCATGAGGAGTTCGTTCCACTTTCTTGGTTGGGGCCATATTTAAAATACGAACCGCGGAGCTTAGACAATAACCCCAAAATGATAGAGGTAACGAGCTTCTTGCCATCATAGATTGAACCATATCCATTAGGGTTCGGTTCCTCCTTTCGGAAACTCCATTAAGTTGGGGTGTTCCGGGTGGAGTAAGTTGTGAGATAATCCCACAACTCCTAAGATGATCTTGGAAGGCATCCCTTAGGTATTCACCTCCTCTATCGGTACGAAGTACCTTAATTGTCCTATTGAGTTGATTTTGTGCTTCGTTTTGATATTCTTTGAATGCTTCAAACGTTTCGTCCTTGTGTCTTAATAAGTAGACATATCCGAAACGACTGAAGTCATCAATGAAAGTAACGAAGTATCTTTCACCATTCCTAGTCATGGGCTTAAAAGGTCCACATACATCCGAATGTATTAATCTTAATAAGTCTTTAGCCCTTTCATAGGTCCCTTTGAAAGGTGCTTTAGTCATTTTGCCTTGTAAACAAGATTCGCACACATCAAACGAGTCCAGTTCATTTGATTTCAAAAGGCCATTCTTTTGAAGTGTATGCATTCGATTCTTGTTTATGTGACCAAGGCGACAATGCCATAAGTAGGAATCACTCAAATCCATTTTGAGCTTCTTGGTGCTTGCTTGGTATATTGAGCTATCGAATGATGTGCTATCATGAACCAATTCATAAATACCATTCAAAGGCGAGGCCTTAAAATAGAACATATCATTCAAAAAGACATGGATATCATCATTAATAAAATTATGATTAAAACCACAATGTCTTAAACGGGAAACAGAAATAATGTTTCGTGTTAAATCAGGTGCATACAAAACATTTTCTAAATTAAGTTCCAATCCGCTTGGAAGCTTCAAAATAAAATCTCCTTGAGCTTTAACATGCACCTTTGCACCATTGCCCATATAGAGACTTGATGTTCCCGCCTTATGATCACTTCTTTTGAACCCCTACAAAGAATTGCAAATATGAGTTCCACATCCAGTGTCTAATACCCATGTATTAGAAGAAGTAATACTAAGCTCTATATATACCATATATATATTACCTGAGGTTTGCCCTGCATCCCTCTTGTCCTTCAACTCCTTAAGATAGACCGGACAGTTTCGTTTCCAATGACCCATCTCACCACAACCGAAACATGGGTCTTCCTTGGGGTTTGTCTTCTAGGCTACCTTTTGCTTCTTAGCCTTGTTGATGGTTGGGGTAACCATCTTCCCCTTCCCTTTGCCTTGATAGGCGGGTCCTTTTCTCTTAGCCACCTTTGGCTTAGAGGTGTTACCTTTGGATCCACCTTGATCGATTGCTAACACGGGTAAAGCCCTTTTACCCATGCTAGTTTCCGCCGTTCTAAGCATACCGTGAAGCTCACCTATGCTCTTATCCATCCCATTCATATTGTAATTAATTACAAATTGATCAAACCTTTTTGATAGGGAGTTAAGGATAAGATCGGTGGCTAACTCATTTGATATGTTTAGGTTAAGGCGGTTAGCACGATCAATAAGGCTCTTCATCTTAAGCACATAAGATGAAACTGATTGGGTATCGTCCATACGACAAGCATGTAGCGCCCGAACGGTCTCGAAACGCTCGACACACGCTTGTTGAAGGAACATCTCCTTCAATTGCGTTATCATGACGTATGCACTATGATGCTCGAAATCCTTTTGGAGTTCGGGAATCATAGTCCCAAGCATTAGGCATGAGACTTGAAGGGAGTCGTGGCAATACTTATCGTAAGAGGCCATTGCTTCCACATCATTCTCATCCGGTTGATCGGGAATGGGGTCCTCAAGTACATACGCTTTATCCTCTTGTTTGAGGACAATCCGAAGATTGCGGAACCAATCCATAAAGTTTGTATGGTTGAGTTTGTCTTTCTCTAAGAGAGACCTTAATGATAGGTTGTTCATGTTAAGTGGTGCGTTTTGAATGTTGTTGTTGTTATTGGCGGCCATCTACAAAATTAACAAAGTTCGTTTAAGTATCGATTTTAATTTAACATTCAATACCCTTTAAATTCAATTGAATTATTAAATTCTAGAATCCAACAGTAAACCAAATTTCGGTTAAGTGACCTTTATCCCGCAATTTGATTTAGCTAGGTAGTCAATAAATGACAATTGCAATCCATTTGCAACTTCTAGAGTATGGGATCATGCAATCCTTTTGCATGGCATATTTATCCCATCAACGCCTATTTGTTCCTCATGCTTCGGTGACCCTAAGTTCATGATTCCCAAATCAAGTCGTCCTACTTGTATAGACTTGTAAATTTAACATACAAGTGGTTAGGTGACCTTTATCCCACAAGCATGCGAAATTTACCTTAATCATATTAGTTTGCTCATAACGGTTAGGTGACCTTTATCCCATCATGAGTTCCCTAATACTTTTAAGTGTCACACAATAGGATGGCGTTAAACTTGTTTACCTTGTTTGTAAAAGGGATTTAAGTTTTCATTAATTCTAGTTTGAGAAAACTTTTATGCCATACACCAACATGCATTTAGTGTATGGTACTTATGAAAAACCAATTTCATGTCTTGTAATTGAGCCAATTACTTGATATAAACCAATTTATATATGTTATCCTTTTCTTGTTCCTAATAACCATTTATTAAGGTCTTTAGTTGCCTTTTCAACTTAACCATTTAAATTGCCGTTTTGCATGTCGTTAATACGTCTAATTTAACCAATTAAATTGTCGTTTTGTTTGTTGTTAACTTGTGTGGTTAATTTGTTGCAATCAAACATACAATCCAGAAACATACAAACAACTACACATGCAAAATAAGTATGTTCACAATCTAGCCATTTTGGTGGACATTTGTTTAGCCGAAAACAAATGTCACCGGGTAAGGGTTAATCATACAAAGTAGGAGATTTCAAATCTCCCACTTAATCTTGCATCCATATGCACCTTGTGTTCTTCAAGTCTTCATCATCTTGTATCTTCATTTTTACAAAATATGTATCCTAATACATTTTATCTAGAAAATGAAATTACAACCTATTCTATTTTACATACCAAATATAAAATGAATTACATAACCAAATGAATGAATTATTACAAACCAATTGAACAATTATTACATGCCATTGAATAATTATTATTACAAACCAAATGAATATAACAAATCAACCAAATATAGCATGCAATCAACACAAGGTCAAGGCATAGATTGTGAACTTCAACATGCAACCAAATATGAACCAAATGGAAGAGCCCAAACCCACTTTTGGACCTAACCAATTCGGCACTCAACACAAACCCACCCAAATCCAACAATTTTTGCATTCTTCTTTCATGCATGTACTTAGAATGCAAAGTTGATGGGTTTTAAAACAACAATTCGAAGCATATTTCAACAACTTCGGCTCTGATACCATTGTTGGGATTTAACAAGTTTTAAAACTCTTAAAACCATTTAAGATTATAATCAAAACGGAAGCGTGTAATTACAAATTAAACTTGTTAATCTTTAAACCAATTAAAGTTAAATCCCACAAGGATCAAGTTATGAAATCATGCTTACAATTGACAAGAAAAGAAGTGATTCAATACCTCCTCAAAACCAAGTTTGAGGGCTGTCTAAAATGGTAGTAGGATGATGAACAAAAATGTAGAACTTCAAGCCTTTGATCCTCCAACACCACCCTTAAGTTAGCTAGACTTTATAACCTTAACACCCTTGTTAACCTAGCTTGAAAACCCACTTTTCTGCCTTGGAAAAATTCGGACAGCAGCTGCCAAATATGAGCAGAATGTTTGATGATATTGAAGAGTTTATAGCTTCTAACTTGAAGCCTCAAGTGTGTAATACCCACAAGCAACTATCCCAACACCTAGTACTTTGGTTAGGATTTGTTGACACTTGAATTTAGCTTCCAAAAACAAATTAAGAACCCTCTCTTGCCCTTAAAACCCCACGGCCAGGCAGCTCAAAAGGGAGCAGAATTTTTACTTCAAAACTTGATGTATTTGCAAGTGTGTCTTTTCAAAATGAGTCAACATGCATGTTTATGGAATTGGGAAAGTATGGCAAAGTAATGGAATCTCTAGCATGTGTGCTTTCCATTCCAAGGCCACTACTTCAAGTTATTATATAAAATAGTAATTATAAAACTTGACATAATTTATAAGCTTGCACATTTTATAAACTTGTTCTTTTATAATTTATAAAACAAGTTTTATAAACCTTGCATTTTATAAATTATGTAAACTTTATTTATAAAACCAATTATATAAAATTCCATATTATTTGTTATGTATACTTTATTTTATAAAACCAATTTTATAAAAGTAACATAACTATATTAATTATTTAACCTATAAATAATTAAATCCATATATATAAATTATTCCATAATTTATATATACACATCAAGTAATATTTAAGAAAACCATTTTTCTTAAAGTTCAAGTGTCGTGTATTTAATCAACGATCCATTCGCTAAGATCAAATACGAATAAGGTGTTGGTAAGCTTATTATTGGGTATGACCCGACTTGGATCAAAACATATTAGCCACATTAATTTAATATGTCTATCGGGCATATGAAATACCTTCAAGTATTTGGTTCGAAACCGTTTACCCGAAAACTAAACCGGAACCAAACCAAAAAAAACTGAAACCGAATATAAAAAATGGTTTTCGGATCGAATAAAACAGAAACCGAATTTGAATTCGGTTTTTGGTTTGGTTTTCGATTTTGAAAATTCCGAAATTCGGTTAAACCGAAAACCGAATTCAAAACCAAATTCAAAAATTTTAATATATATAATTTGTATATTTATGTTTTAATGCCATTATATTTTGGGATCCAATCATCTAAATATATTCTCACTCATATGCCGATTAAAAGGCCTACATTATATTTATATTACTCAAATTATTATGTTCATCTTCCTAATAACAGAAGTAGTAAATGTCATAATTAAGCTGTAAATATTAGTAAATCATCGAATTCTTGATAATATAATAATACGTCATTGTTTTAGGTTGTAAATAACTAAGACATCAGTAACATCACAATTAAACTACCATGGTTTTGAATTTTTTCATAATTTTTAGTTTTATCCAAAACCGAATCCGAATTCGAATTCAGTTTTGAGTTTCGGTTCGATTTTAATTTTGCATTCGGTTTTCGGTTTTGCCCAAAAAAATTCAAAACTGAATACACCGAACCGAATACACCGAACAAACCGAAAACCGAACCGATGAACACCCCTATAATTACCTCATAGTTTTAATAATTATATTTAAGCCACAATACTTTATAGATAATTTCATTCGTTATAAAGTAAATTTTATAATACTTTATATATATTCGTATAAACGTTAATTAAAGTTAATATATATTTTTATAACTTTAATTAGGTTCGAGTTGTCGACTGAAAATAACCATCCGGTCAACGTTGATTAAATTGTTCATTGATTGCGTTATAAATAACAACACTAAAGTTAATGTACATAACCCTATGGCAGAATAGACATTTCAGAAGGAAAAATGAGGATTGTTATAGTACCTCCCCGTTAAAGAAAACTTCGTCCCGAAGTTTTAGATAGACTTCTTGGATGCATCAGTGTTTGAGAAGAGATGGGGATATTTTCGCTTCATTTGATCTTCACGTTCTCAGGTATACTCGAGGCCACGTCGTGAATTTCAATGGATCTTAACAATAGGAATGGTGCTCTGATACCAATTTGTCACACATCCAAAATGGACCAGGGGTAATTGTGACCATTCATATCATAACATAGTTGTATAAACGAGAACGACTCTATATTAGACGTTTTAAATAAAACATTTATTAATAAAACAGCGAAAGCAGTAATAAATGTTTACATCATTATTAAAATGTAAAATAAATGTTTATGAAATAAAATATAATATGCGATGTGGACTCTATGCAAGCATCAAATCTATCATCACATAGTTGCAATCAACTAATTCAATCATCTTAATCGTCACATGAAGTTTTATAAATAATAACCAAAGTTTTAGATAACAAGATTTAGTTTAAAGTTTGATCGATATAGAAATATCAATCTAAAAGTGTTATTGTTGTTTGTAATATCGCTACTAAAAAAATTTACCCCATGACACCTTGTATTGTCAGTGTCGTTGAATCATTATTATGTAACCAAAGACCAACGGTCAAATGGTTAGAGACGTTACTCTCAATATTCCTACTCACAATAATTAAGTTTGCATTTATTCGTAGCAATTAACGATATTACGGTAGGGATTTACCATGAATCAAAGCATGACAACATCGTTAACAATTGAGTAACTGTGTCTATGCGTAAAACAGTTATAAAGCAAGCATGTGTCTCTCCCCAAGTTGTAAACAGTTATGAAATAGTAAAAAGTGAGGCTATGAAGTTCACCTTAAATTGCAATTAAAGTTAATCCATAAAGAAATGAAATCAACGGAAGTAAGTGACCGAGATCTCAACCTAGAGATATAACGTTTGGTCAATTATTGTCTAATAGACAAAGAGTATGTTTATTAATATAATGACTATACTAACAGAGATAAGTCATATAAAGAAGTTTCTAATTTAGGAAAGTTTCCATTTGAAGTAGGTTCCCAGTTTTAGAAAGTCCGGGTTATAATCCTTCACTTAAGACGTTGTACCACCTTGCCCAAACTTCGGTGCTATCAAGTAAGTCAGGGAATGACCAGATGCGGGGGTCAGGAACATTCAGCTAGACTAAGTCTATAAAACCTTTCTTTTAATCCAAAACCGTATTCCCATAGACAGTCTGAGGCATCATTCACATGACCGTAAGTAGCAGTGAAGTTCGTATAAGTCATACGTTGTCTTTTAATCTTAACCTTCACTTGTTATGTGCGTATAGGAATACGACACGTTGATATGTTATTAATATGTTTATTACATTCATTAACGTATTAATAAGTCAATTATCTTATATTATATATTAATAGTATAAGTGTATATAGATTTTAAGTTAATTATTATTAAGTTAATATTATTATATACTTAGATAATATTAATGATATATATATATATATATATCATTAATATTATCTAAGTATATAATAATATTAACTTAATAATAATTAACTTAAAACCTATATACACTTATACTATTAATATATAATATAAGATATATATATATATGTATATATATATATATATATATATATATATATATATAATATGTTATGTTATGTTTTTTATAAAGTAAATGTATGTATATTAATTTAGTAATTAAGTAATGTTCATAGTTATATAGAATATTTATTATATATTTAGATAAATATATAATTATTAATTAAATATTAATTTATAGATTTATATTATTAAATAATAATAATTAATTTTTATATTATATATATATGTTGAAAATAGGCATTATTATCCTAAATTCATTTTTAATTTAATTAATTATCAAATAATTAAGTTTATAATTTTTATAAGTTTCTTTCAGTTCATAATTCTATAGGAAATTTTTATAAAAATAATTTATCTTATTTTTATATTTATTTTATATTTATCCTTACATTTTTTTCTGTATGTATATAATAAGAATTTAATTATAGAATAAATACAACTTCGATCCAAATAATTAGATTTATAATTTTTACAAGTTAATCCAAGTTTTATATACTCGGAAAAATCTTGTATATATTTTTATTACTTTTAAAATATTTACTACGAATTTTACATAGTTTTTACGTTTATTTAATATATATTTGGAAATTAATTATAAATAACACTCTAATAATTCATATAGTTATTTTTATATGTTCTATAACTATTCTAAATAATTTTTATGTAACTTTTATGTAATTTTTACTATTTTTTGTATTTTATATAATTTAAATTTATTTTATGTTTATATAATTAAATCGGTACACAAATAAAGAAAGAATAAATATATGTATTGATATATAATATAGAATTTTGACTTTAGTAATTATTATAAGTCTATTACATTCTGTAAAAATTATTTTTACTATTTTCAAGCGTTTACATTAATTTATTTTGATTTTAAATACATATATATATATATATATATATATATATATATATATATATATATATATATATATATATATATATATATATATATAAACCGAATACATTATATAATAAAATAATTATTCTACTGATCAAAATAATATATAAAAATATGTTTTATCTTAGAATATTAATATTATGAATTTTCATCAGTTCCTATATATTTATAAAGTAATTTTTCGATTTATTATAATTTTTATAGTTTTCGGTATAATATAATACGATTTAATAAATAAAACTATAGATAATAATTTCTAAAAATTATTCCGAGGTCAGAATAATACATATATATTTATCATAAGTTTTATGTATATTTTTCATAATTTAATTTGAAGTTTTTTTTTTTGGGTAAAGGGTTTTACCCGGTAAATATTATTTATAAAAATAATAAAAAAGACAAGAAAGTGCAACGACCGCAAGCGCGCCTTACAGCCTCAAAAATAACCATAAAACAAGCTAGACCTACAAACACTCAGGACTAGCAAACACAAGGACCCTACCGACCCACCTAACCAAGGACACAACAACTACAACCAGCCCTTTTTCTTCCAAACGTAGTTGTTAACTTATCAACCTTTTTTCCAGCCATAAATTGAGATGTTTCCCCTTTATCAGATTCAACATCTCTCGGTTCATCTATTAGGTTATATGCATCCGTATTTAGCGCTCCAAATGAATTTTGAGTCTTTACTTGAGAACCATAAGTTTAATGCAAACACTACTGCAGCTAGTTCCAGATCGCACGTTGGGTATTTCTTTTCATGCTCCTTTAATTACTTGTATGCGTATGCTATAACTTTATCCTGTTGCATTAGTACACATCCTAAATCTAGGTTTGAGGTGTCACTATATACAACAAAGTCATCTGTGCCATCTGGCAATGTCAGGATTGGTGCAGTACTCAACTTTCATCTTAGCGTTAGGAATGAATTATCTTGTTCAAGACCCCACTTGAATTTATTATTCTTTCTGGTAAGTTTGGTCAACGGTGTTGCGATCTTTGAAAAGTCTTGAATGAAATGTCGATAGTATCCAGCTAGACCAATGAAACTATGAACTTCCTTAGGTGTCTTAGGAGGTTCCCATTTCATTAATGCATCTATCTTTGCTGGGTCATCTTTGATTCCATCTTGATTAACTACATGCCCCAAAATTTGATCTTCTCTAATCCAGAACTCACACTTAGAAAAATTGGCATATAGTTTCTCTTTTCGAAGTAGTTCCAAAACAGCTTTAAGATGACATTCATGATCCTTTTGATTTTTGGAATAAATTAAAATATCATCAATGAAAATGATTACGAATTTGTCAAGATATGGCTTGCATACTCTGTTCATGAGATCCATAAATATTGTAGGCTCATTCGTTAAACCAAATATCATTACTAGGAACTCATAGTGTCCATATCTTGTTCGAAATGCCGTCTTTTGAATATCTTTATCTCTAACCTTAAGTTGGTGGTATCCAGATCTCAGGTCGATCTTTGAAAAATAACTTGTTCCTTGTAATTGATCGAACAAGTCATCTATTCTTAGTAATGGATACTTATTCTTTATCGTGACTTTATTCATCTTACGATAATCAATACACATGTGCATTGATCCATCCTTCTTCTTGACAAATAAGATTGGCGCTCCCGAAGGGGATGAACTAGGTCTTATGAATCCTTTATCTATCATCTCTTGAAGTTGTTTCATCAATTCTTGCAACTCTGTTGGAGCTAGATGATACAGTGATCGAGTTATTGGTGTTGCTCCAGGTACAAGATCTATCTTAAATTCCACTTGCCTTTCGGGTGGAATTCTAGGTAGCTCGTCGGGAAATACATCAGGATATTTAGATACTATAGGCACATCTTTGATTTCGACCAAATTGTCTTTTTTGGTATCTATAACATATGCAATGTATGCTTCGTATCCCTTCCTTAAATACTTCCTAGTTTTCATCAAGGATATCAAGTTTATTCATGTATCACTTTTGTCTCCATATATACAAATCTCTTCATGATTTGGTTTTTAACCTGAATCATCTTTTTATGATAAATGATTTTAGCTTGATTCTCGGATAGCCAATCCTTTCCAACTACAATGTCAAATTCGCCTAATTGTATGGGTATGAGTGTAATAGGAAATTGGGTTTTTCCTATGGTGATGGTACAATTATTGATAATATCTTCTACTCGAATGTGGTTACCATCAGTAACTTCAACCATATAGACATTATCTAGCTTTTCAACACAATAATCTAGATTATTTTGCAGAAAGTAGTTGAGACGAAACTTTTATTGCACCATAATCAAATAAAACTTGAGCATTTGAATTATTGATTAGAAAAGTACCTGACACGACATCGGGTGTGTCTTTGGCCTCTTCCATCGTCATGTTGAATTCCCTTGTTTTAGCCTTTGGTGTCTCTTTGTTTTCATTCCTACTAGTTCTAGCATTCCTCTTGTAAGTTCAGGACAATCAGGTCGGATGTGTCCTAACTTTCCGCAATGGTAACATGTTTTCTCCACCGCCCTACAATTTTGTGCAGAGTGTCCAAACTTTTGACAATGGGTGCACTTCACATTCTGAAATCTACAAACTTCTGAATGTGGCCTTCCACATGTGTTACAAGGTTCAGGTACATTAAACCTTGTGTTTGGAGTTTGTGCAACCCTTCCTTTCTTTACTCCTCCACTGTTGGAGTCATAAAAACGTCTCTTCTAATCGTTATAGACTTGACGTGTTTTCTCACGATCCTTATCAGCAATTTTTGCTGCTTCCACAGCTTCAAGAAATGTCCTTGGCATAGTTACTTGGACTATCCTTTTGAGATCCGGCGTTAGCCCTTCCGTGTACAGCTCGACTTTTCTGGCTTCGTTTTCCACATGAAATGGAGCAAACCTTGATTTCTCAATAAATTTCTCAGTGTATATTTGAATACTATCATCCCCCATTTATAGGCGTAGAAACTCGATTTCTAACTTCAAGGTTTTACTCCTCGGACAACATTTTTCCTTCATCATCTCCTTAAACCTTTCCCATGGAATTTCAGCTGCTTCAGTGATTCCATGTGTAGCTCTTTCTCCGTTCCACCAATGAAGAACTGCTGTTTGAAATAAGGTCGTTGCATATCTCACCTTAAGATTTCTTAGGCAACCACATGTATCAAAGCAAACTTCGATGTTGCTTATCCAGTCCAGAGCAACTATTGGACCTCCCTTTCCAT